>NW_016108259.1:181842-186668 GCF_001604975.1 Cebus imitator
ATTTATCCATCTGTGGTCTTTATAATTACCGTCTTTATAGTTGGGTTTCTGAATGGACGTCCAATTTGTTGATTCCCGGCGCTAAAATCTGAGCAACCCACTGTGCTGGCTAAAACAGCGGCGTTAAGATTGATGGTGCTTTTACTCTGCAGCAAGAACTGCCGCACCAAGGCAGTGGCAAAACCGCCTTGCCGGCCACAAGAGTCGCGTTGGCAACCTGTGGGGCTCCACCGCTGGGAATCATCTGGTGCGTGAGCAGCAAAAATTGATCTGAAAGTGTGGCGTCCTCTTGTTTTCTGCACTTTCAGTGGGAGCTACAATCCCGAGCTGCTAGTGATCAGCCATCTTGGATCTCTCTCTGGGATTAAAGTCTTTTGAGGCAACTGGACCCTTACTGACTGTGGATTATTTTTATTTTTGAGATAGAGTCTTGCTCTGTCGCCCAGGCTGGAGGGCAGTGGCACAATCTGAGTTCACGGCAAACTTCGTCTCCCAAGTTCAAGTGATTCTCCTGCCACAGCCTCCTGAGTAGCTGGAATTACAAGCACCCACCACCAAGCCCGGCTAATTTTTGTATTTTTAGTAGAGACCAGGTTTCACCATGTTAGTCAGGTTGGTCTCGAACTCCTGACCTCATGATCTTCCCACCTCGGCCTCCCAAAGTGCTGGAATTACAGACATAAGCCACTGCACCCGGCCAACTATGCATTATTTTAAGTACACCAGATACGCCTCCTCAAGATGTAATGTTATACTATAAATCTTATGCGGAGAAACTGCCCAAATAAACAGACCAGCCCTCGTGCTGAGAACAGGAATAGAGAGTAGCCTATTTTGAGCCTGCCTTTTTAAAAAACACTTGCATTTCAGGAAAATATCCAAAAATACATCCAACAATGTTGACCTGTTGGTACCAAAGACCTCCAGAAATTTCAGAGCATAGGATGATGGTAAGAAGCATCAAAGCAGAAAGTACCTCTCTCTGCATGAGAGAAACCAACATTTAAGTGAGAGTGATGCTCCTTAATGCAAGGGAGGGTCTCTGGTAAGAAAGTGAGGGGTGGAAGGAACCAGAGCCCGCCAGAAGCATCTTCGTAACCAACCGCTGGCCCAAACCTTTCCTACTTTGGAACAATGGAAAGTGCCAATGGGGTTCTCACGATGAATGTCTTTGTATTCCTCATAGATTCCTTGCTTTTGCCTGGCGTTAACATAGTCCACCAGCTCTTGGATAGTCATAGCATGGGGACCTGGAACATGCACTGAGTCCCAGTCTAAGGCAGGAGGGAGTGAGAACAGGATGATCTCATCGAAGGGATCTGGGTGGCCGTTCACCTAGGGTAGGAACTGGAAATTCCAAGTGGCCAGGTCAATTTTGACGTACCCACCCAGGTTTTCCGGAAGACACTCCCTGGGCAGGTGCTGCGTGACCTCAGATGTCTTTAATATCTGAATCTGGAAGGCCAGAAAGAACCATGCGAGTATGTGGGGCGACGAAAAGGCATACAGAGAGTGACAAAGAATAAATGTGTTTCTATGAGGTCTGGAGGATGGGAGGAGATTTTCTTGAAATCCAAGGTATACTCATAAAAGTTGTAAACTGCATTTCATCTGCCTGAGATTTAAGTCCTCTGAATTTTCCAGATAAAAGCGTGAACTCACAGAATGTATATAAAATTCACTCCTGGAATTAGGGACATTGTTACACATTTTCTGAAAGGATGACATCGTGAGCAAAGCCTTTATACTATTAACAAGGCTCCTGGCATTGGTGCGTGCTGGTACTCTTTTCTTTTGGGAACTAAGAATGCATGAGTAGTCATTATTTTTGTCAACCTCATACTCAGACAACCAATTCTAAGGCCTGTTAGCTTGTGTTTTACTCAGCTTGATATAGGGGTTCACAAAAATAGGATTATCTATGAAAGCAAGCCACTCAGAGGCAGGGTAGCCCAGGGAAAATGTTAGATGACACCTTTTTTTTTGGAGACAGCGTCTCACGTTTTCACCCAGGCTGGAGTATAGTGGCATGATCACAGCTCACTGCAGCCTTGACCTCCTGGGCTCAAACAATCCTCCCACCTTTTCCCTTCAAGAAGCTGGGACTACAGACACACACCACCATGCTCGGCTAACTTTTCATAGTAATTACAAGACTTAATTTTGCTCCCTGCTCGGACACTGCCATGCTGGAACAAACTAGCTTGACTGGTTCTCTGTAGGATCTCTGTGGAATGGGGATGCTGCTCCTCTTAAAATCTCACCTCTTTTGTGTCGTCTCTTCTTGGAATGCCTTCTTTTCCTCCTCTGCCTCTTCATGGACCAGCAGGGCTCACCTCTTCTGTGAAGCCTTCCCTGACTGCCTCAGGCAATAGGCTCCTCTGTGTTCTTGCAAAGCCAAAGTTCACACGTGTATCTCTGTGTTCCTTATCAAGACCATGAGCTTCTTGAGGGTAACGACTGTCTCACTTAATTTTTAATGATCAGGAACCAGTGCTTGGACTACAAAAAGTGCTTAATATATTGTGAGTTTATACATGCATGTATCATTCCTATAATTCAAGTGCAAGAACTTGCCTATGGAGTCATCTCAAAGAGTTACCTTAGAAAAGATCTCTCCAGCCGGCAAGGTGGCTCACTCCTGTAATAGCAGTACTTTGGGAAGCCAAGAAGGGTGGATCACCTGAGGTCAGGAGTTCAAGACCAGCCTAGCCAATATGATGAAACCCCATCTCTACTTTAAAAATACAAGCATTAGCTCGGCATGGTGGCAGGCACCTGTAACCCCAGCTACTTGGAAGGCTCAGGCAGGAGAATCACTTGAACCTGGGAAGTGAAGGTTGCAGTCAGCTGAGATTGCACCATTGAACTCCAGCCTGGGTGACAAGAGTGAAACTCTTTCTCCAAAAAAAAAAAAAGTGACAAGAAAGGAAAGATCTCTCCTACTCTGAATCATTATGCCTCTAAATAGATACCACAGAACGAAATGTCCTCACTGCCATATGTCCTATCTTTTAATGGCTGCAATCAGCAACTAACATCATAAATCTTTTAATCATGAAACAGGAGATTATAGCAGAATTAAAGTTTTTGGTTTTATTGTAGCAATGGAGTCTCACTATGTTGCCCAGGCTGGTCCCAGTATTCAACAATGACTACTGAAAAGGTGCAGGGGCACCATCAGTCATAGTGGGGCCTGGGTGGGGGCAGAGGCATCATTGTGGTCAGAGCTCAGCCTGGACAGACGCCATGGTGGCTTCCATCCATGGTGTGGGACAAGGCAGCTGTAGCCTCTGTGGTTCATCTGTGTTGCTCCAAATGACACGGTTATTTTGATGGCTGAAGGGTATTCCTTTGTGTATACATATTAGTTTCTTGATCCCTTCATCTGTGGATGGACAGGAGATAAAGGGTTTTTTTTGGAATCTCCATGCCTGAGATTAAAAGGTGTGGGACTTTCTCTACCAAGCTCACCTCTTTGGATCTAATGTCCTCTGGGTTTCTCCACATGGCTGTGGATGACAGGATTTCCCAAAGCTTTACGGCTGAAGCATATTTCGTGGTGTACCTGTGTGGCAGTTTCTTTATCCCTTCAGCTATGGATGGACAGGTCATTTGCCATGATGTCCTCTAGGTTCAACAGTGTGGCTGCAAATGATGTAATTTCATTATATTTTTCTGGATGAAGAGTATTTCATTTGTGTACATACACTATGGTTTCTTTATCCCTTCATCTGTGGATGAAAAGGTTTTTCCATGTGACTGCAAATGATAGGATTTCATCCATTTCTGTGGTGGAAGAGTGTTCCATTCTGGATATATATTTCAGTTTTTTCATCCCTTCATCAAGGGATAACAAGTTCAACCATGTGGCTCCAGATGATATGATTTTAGTATATGGCATGGCTGAAGAGTATTTCATTGTGAATGAATACTACAGCTTCTGTATCCCTTCATCTGTGGAGGAACAGGTCTCTCTCCACATCGCTGGAAATGATGTGATGTTCCGAAGTTTGATGGCTGCAGAGTATTCCATTGCACAGATATCCCGGAATTTCTGCATTACTTCATCTGTGGATGGACAAGACTGATTTACATTTGGCCTGTGCCAATGGTCATGTGAAGGTGGTCACTGTTCTACTAAACTGAAAATGTGAGGTTGACATTGGTGACAAACAAAACAAGATGCCTTTGATGAAGGCTGTACATTGCCAAAAAGAAACCTGTGTCATCATTCTGTTAGAAGGTGGCACCAATCTAGATCTTACGGATGTCTACAGCAACATTGCTCTCTACTATACTGTCTATAATGAGACTAGACTACCAGCAGAAAAACTCCCTTCACACCATGTGAATACTGAAGTGGTAGAACTAGGATGGAAACACACTGCTTTTACTTGTTGTAGCTTGCAAAACACAGTAAAAGGTGGAATTTTAGTGAAGAAACAGGCAAATGTACATGCTGTTGATAGGTTGAAAAGAACAGCCCTTATACCTGTTGTCCATTATAGCTTGTCAGGTATAGTTAACATTGTTCTTCAACAAAATATTGTCTTTACTCAAGAACATATATGAACACATGGCCTATGTTTACACTATTTCTGGTGGTCTGACAAGCACTCACAACAAATTTTGCAACATTTGCAAAAAGATACTTGAAAACGGTCTTCAAATGACAATCCAGAAGAAACAACCAAGAAGAATGCAAGTTTGAAAAAAGAAGGAGCAAGTGCCAAAGATTCTGGAAGCTCTGAAGCTCTGCATTCAGTATTTTCAAGAAAATGTGTTGATTCGTGCCCTAAATCAGAAGATGAAGACTTGACTTT
>NW_016108259.1:187858-197007 GCF_001604975.1 Cebus imitator
GAGTGCCATTTATTCCCAAAGTCGCCAAAATCATCACCAAGGGTTCACCGAGGTTGTGTGAGGGGAACGAGGAGGCTCAAACACTGACTGGGGTTGGGAATTTGAGGGAGGGGAACATGTGGGGCCCCAGCCGCCCCTCCCCCTCTAATGCCACGGGAAAGGGTCTTCCTCTGGCCAGCTCCCTCCCCAGGCCCCATGTCCAGTTTCCCTCCCGGGAGGCAGGGTGGGAAAGGGAAGAGGGTGTAGTGTGAGTGGGCCCCAGGACGGGGAAGGGCACTGGGAGGGCACACCCCCATTTCACATGCACTCATAACACTGATCTCCCAGAGAGCCGGAATGGGGGCGGCCCGGTGGGGCCAGGTCCCCCTCCTGCCCTGGATGATAGGAGGAAGGGGTTAGTGTTGGCTGGGGGATCTGGGGGCATCATGGGGGCAGGCAAGGGCCCCCACCAAGGGGAGAGATGTATACAGGTGGCAATCCAGCGACAGGAGGCACACGACTGAGACGGAGCTGGTTCAAGGTGAGCATCGCGGGGGGTGCGGGCTGGAAGGGGTTGGTGATGGAGGGGCTGGGGCTGGGCCTCCGCCTGGCAGGAAGGGGTTGGAGGCCTTGGCTCCAGGCGGATGGGGCCTGGCCGGCTCACCAGCGAGTCCAGGTTGGCGAGGGCTGCATTGGGTCCCAGGAATGACTCTGGTGTCTTCCGGGTTGGGGGCGTGGGAGTTGGCGTGGCTGCAGGTGGCGGGTTGCGCACAACCTCGGCCAGAGATCCCCTGACCCCACTCAGGTCAAACGCCCCAGGGCTTCGGGCCAGCACCCCTCCTACCAGCAGCTCCAGCTCCCCCGCGCTGCTCCCGGGGGTCAGCAGGGCCATTCGGATTTGGTCGAAGTCGGAGAACTCGTCTGGCTCCGTGTGGAAGCCCCCAGCTGTGGTGCCATTGGTGCTGGGCTTTGCAGGTGACCCTCCTCAGGGATCCGAGAAGGCCGGGGCCGGTGTCCAGGGATCGGAGGCGGAGGGTCCACTGACGGGGCCCCACCACCAGAGCTTCCCCATGGATCTGGCGTGGGCCTCTCTCCAGCCGCAGGGGCTGGGGTCCCACCCCAAGGGTCAACTGGGGGTCCTGCAGGGGCAGCAGACCTCCAGGGGTCCCCAGAGGCTGATGTGGGGGCTGGAAGCCCCCAGGGATCAGCAGCTGGAGGGACAGAAGGGCCACCCCAGGGGTCAGAGGTGGGGGCAGCCATGGGGGTGGCAGAAGCCATGGGTGCTGGGGCCCCCCAGGGGTCTGTGGTCGGGGGAGGAGCTGGGGCTGTGAAGACGTCAGCAAGATCTATGAGAGATGACTCCTCCTTGCCCCCGTCTCCCTCTTGCTCTCCTCCATGGCCATCTGCAGCCGCAGGTTCCTAAAATACTTCTTTCCCTTCCTCCACATGTCCACTCACAAGTAATCCAAAGATCACTTCATTTCCCCTTCTGCATTTAGAGAAATCCTCTACAAATAATTTCCTCTTTGACATTCCAAAGATTCTGGACCGCTGTGTGCTCTTTGGAAAAGGCAACTCACCACTGCTCCAGAAGATGATAGGAAACATCTTTACACAGCAGCCGAGTTGCTGCAATGACCTAGATGAAACCATGCCTACCACCCTTCAGGTCTTCAGCAATATCCTCCAGCACTGTGGTTTGCAAGGGGATGGGGCCAGTAGCACACCCCAGAAGCTCGAGGAGAGGGGCCGGTTGACCCCCAATGACATGCCTCTCCTGGAATTAAAGGACATTGTTCTCCACCTTTGTGACACCTGCACCACACTCTGGGCCTTTCTGGGTATCTTCCCTTTGGCTTGCCAGACCTTCCAGAAGCACAACTTTCGTCACAGACTAGCTTCCTTCTATGAAGCAGCAATTCCTGAAATGGAGTCTGCAATTAAGAAGAGGAAGCTTGAAGATAGCAAGCTACTAGGTGATCTGTGGCAGAGGCTCTCCCATTCCAGGAAGAAGCTAATGGAGATTTTCCACATCATCCTGAACCAGATATGCCTCCTTCCCATCCTAGAAGGCAGCTGTGACAACACTCAGGGCTTCATTGAAGAGTTCCTTCAGACCTTCAGCTCCTTGCTGCAGGAGAAGAGGTTCCTCTGGGACTATGATACACTCTTCCCTGTGGCCGAAGACATCAGCTTGCTGCAGCAGACCTCGTCAGTCTTGGACAAGACATGGACTGCCTACATCCTCCAGGCAGTCGAGAGTGCATGGGAAGGGGTGGACAGATGGAAAGCCACAGATGCTAAAGACCCATCAGTGACTGAGGAGCCTAATGGGGTCACGGTGATGGCAGACGCAGTCAGTCAAGCATCATCACATCCAGAGAACTCGGAGGAAGAGGAGTGCATGGGAGCAGCTGCGGCTGTGGGCCTTATCATGTGTGGGGTGGAGCTGGACTCACTCATCTCCCAGGTGAAGGACCTGCTGCCAGACCTTGGTGAGGGCTTCATCCTGGCCTGCCTGGAGTACTACCACTATGACACAGAGCAGGTGATCAACAATATCCTGGAGGAGCAGATGGCCCCCACCCTCACCCAGCTGGACCACAACCTAGGCAGAGAAATGAAACCAGACCAGACACCCCTGCTGACATCTCACCACAACGTCTTCCATAATGATGAGTTTGACATGTTTAGCAGGGACGCAGTAGACCTGAGGTGGGTGCACAAGGGCAAGAGCACTGGGAAGGAGGAGAACACACGGAGTTTCCTGAATGACAAGCACACAGTGGCGCACAGTGGCAGTGCCATGAGCAGTACAGCGTGGTGGTGGAGGAGGTGCTACTGCAGCCAGGTGAGAGCCTGCCCTACCACAATGTTTACTATGAGGATGAGGATGATGACACATACGATGGCAACCAGGTGGACACCAACGATGCGGATGCAGATGACAAACTCATCAGCCGCAGGCCATTCACCATCCCTCAGGGGCTTAGAACCAAAGTGCCTAGAGAAGGGCAGGAGGAGGAGGAGGGGGACGATGAGGAAGAGGAGGCTCCCAAGCCTGACCATTTCATGCAGGACCCTGCAGTGCTGAGAGAGAAGGCAGAAGCCAGGCGCATTGCCTCTCTCGCCAAGAAAGGGTACCGGCATGACAGCTCAACAGCAGTGGCTGGCAGCCCCAGGGGCCATGGGCAGAGCCATGAGACAACCTAGGAATGCAGGAAGAAGGAAGCCAACAAGGCGACAAGAGCCAACCACAGCCGGAGAACCACGGCCAACCACAAGAAGAGCAAAGGCATGATCCATCCTGAGGGCTGGTGTAAGGCCAGCGGGGAGGCAGCGGCGCCAGACTCTCCAGGCCGCGCTCCCATCACCTGGAGCCTCCTTACCAGGTGCCCCCCTGCCAGAGCCCCAAGATCAACTCGACCCCTCAACAGCCTCAGCTTTGCATCCCCTGAGAAGGCCGCCTCTCATCTACCAGCCAGCCATGAGCGCCTTCCTGCAGAACACACAGTGCCTTATCCCACAGAGGAAGAATCCATAGGGCTGGCAAACAGGCGCCTTCCCCCAGTGCGCTGGCAGGAAAGGGATGGGGATGGAGCCCCAAGGCAAGCACCCCAAACCTCGGTCAACAAGATACTACTTCTCCATTACCCTGGACAGCAGAAAACCTGTATGTTCAAAAACAGAAAAAGGCCTGCTAATAAAATTTTTGACCCTTTCAAATGAAGATATGCCCATGGGAAAAAAATAAAAAAAGCATTTACTGTACCCAGCGTGGAGCTCTCCAGTTGAAAGCCTTCTCAGACATCATACCTGCCAACCTCCCTAGCAGCAGACAGGACCCTTCACAGCGCTTGCTCGAGAGCACAGTCCTCGCAGAGTCACGTTTCCGATGACACCGCCTCCCACATGCCGTCAGTTTCCATCACAGGCGCCTTTTTGAAATCAGTTTCTTTAAAGATGGGGCACATCAAGCTTGGGTCCTCCCCTGGAGGGAGTGAGACTGAGCCTGTAGATGAGTCAGTTTCAGAAGGTGCTGATGACAGCCTCGACGAGTTCAGAATAAATATTTTATCGCTTGACAATCTGGCTCCCGTTGTCCGTGAGAACTCGGATCTGGAACAGGAAGAGGAAAGTGCTCACAGGGAAAAAACAGCTGGCACAATCTTCAGAGCCGAGGCATCTGCTGGGCAGGATGCCCCGAGGCCTGCCCAGGCAAGGAGCTGGGCATTGTGGGAAAAGCCCGCCTCTGCAGAGGGGCATGAGAGCAAGGTCTCAGAGCATTTCAGTGCCAGCTCGGCTCCTGGCGTCCAGCTGGACAGCGCTTCCAGCATGCAGCTGCCATCTGAAGCCCCCATGGTGAACAGTCAGCTCAGCCTATTCTGAGGATTTTGAAAACTCTCCAAGTCTGACGGCATCTGAGCCAACTGCCCGTTCCAGGAAGTTTCTTGACAGAACACTGGACGTTCTGTCTGAATCTTCTTCCAGTGTGAAGACAGACCTTCCACAAATAGCCGAGTCTAGGAAAACGCCAGGCAGGCACGTGACAAGAGTCCTTGTGAAGGACACAGCTGTGCAGACACCCGATCCCACCTTCACCTACGAGTGGACCAAGGTGGCCGGCATGGCAGCCATGGGGCCTGCCCTGGAAGGTGCCTACGAGGACCCAACGCCCATCGCCAATCATGTTATCAGCGCGGACGCAATAGAAGCCCTGACCACCTATAGCCTGGCCGTACTGGCACTACATGACAGGCTGAAGCAGCAGCTGAGCCTGATGCAGCAGTTCATCCAGGGCAGCCAGCACCTGCACGCCTCCCTCCTGCACTCCCTGGATGCAGACTACTTCCACTACCACACCCTGGAGGAGGTGACCAAGGAGCTGTGAGCACCAGCAGGTGGAACTTGACGTGACGTCTAAGGAAAGCAAAGCACCACAGAGTCCTAGTGTTACCAGCATGGCAGTTAAGACAGTATCTTATGGCGGGGTGGGGCTCCTGGACCGTGACTGACATCTCCTTCCTGGGGAGTACGACTTGGACCGGGACCAGGAACAGCTTCTGGAGGAGCGCGACCTGCTCCGGCTTCTGCCTCGAGTGATCTCCCTGCCTCGGCCTCCCAAAGTGTTAGGATTATAGGTGTGAGCCACTACGCTGAACCCAGAATTAAGATAATTTCAAATGCATTTAAAATTGGGAAGAAACAAGATGTTTTGAGAAAACAATGCCAGGAATAAATGTAGAAAGAGACATAATGAAAAACTCCCCTCCACAACCCTGGTGGTCAAAGGGATTGATGTTTCCAGCTGAACAAATCCAAATGCCAGTTCAGCTAATGCAGTTATGTTACAAGCTGCTAAATAATAAAGTGCTCTGCAGCACTGGGAAACACTTTGGAAGTAGTAGCCATCCCTAAGTTACCTGCAAGAGATATTCCTTCAGTACCATCTTATGCAAGGTGCTAGAGAAAGTGAGAGCCAGATAAACTGTGTCTAGTTTCGAACTTCAAGAAGCTGGTAGGACAGTAAGAGAGGAAGTCTGTATGAGCTGACTAATGCAGCAGGTAGATAATGTGAGTGAATGCACTAACAGAGACAGAACGTGCTCTAGGAGACATGCCAGGAAGATTTTTTGAAGGTAGAAAATTAATTGGTAGGAATTCACTGGTAAAGATGAGAATGTATCTATTCACCTCCAAACAGAAAAGGGCGAGCTTGCCTTACCCTCTCCCGGACTTTGTCCTTCACGGGGAGGCTGATGATGGAATAGGGCACTCAGAACCATATGGGTGCCCCCACAATCAGCACCTTCTTCAAACGAGCTGGAAAGGCTCCCTGTGGAAAAAACACATGAGGGTTGGAGTGTAATGGAACCTGTGACTCTTCAGGCCTACAGTTTTGGTTTTCTGCTCTCTCCATTCTTACCCAGCATGGGGAGTCTACAGCCTAATTCAGGTTTTAGCTCAGCAACTAGAGGAAAACAAATTAAGAAACTAGAAGATGATTTTCCTTTAGAAATAACAATGTTAAGTTCTTGGCTACAGTAAGTTTTATGGATCAAAACGATTCTGACTTCTCATCTCAACAGAAATCCTACACACATCACATATCAGCATACATATATGCCTCCTGAAAAAGTTCTGTTATTAAAACTTGAAGGAAAAATGAGATCTAAATAAACCGAATATTAAGCATTTCTTGACTTGGTACAGTGGCTCATGCCTATAATCTAGGCACTTTGGGAGGCTGAGGTGAGTGGATCACCGGAGGTCAGTTCATCAGCCTGGCCAACATGGTGAAACCTGTCACTACTGAAAACACAAAATCAGCCAGGCTTGGTGGCATGCACCCGAAATCCCAGCTACTCAGAAGGCCAAGGCAGGAGAATCGCTTGAACCCAGGAGGCGGAGATTACAGTGAGTCGAGATTACATTGTGGCATTCTGGCCCAGGCAACCAGAGGGAAACTCCATTTCGAAAAAAAATAATAATAATATGGCTGAGCATGGTGGCTCATGCCTGTAATCACAGCATTTCTAGAGGCCAAGGCGGGCAGATCACTTGAGGTCAGGAGTTCGAGGCTAGCCTGGCCAACATGGTGAAACCCTGTCTCTACTAAAAATATAATTAGCCAGGTGTGGTGGCACGTGCCTGTAATCCCAGCTACTCAGAGGCTGAGGCAGGACAATCACTTGAGCCTGAAAGGTGAAGGGTGCAGTGAGCCGAGATCACGCACTGCAGTCCAGCCTGGGCAACAAGAGTGAAACTCCATCTCAAAATAATAATAACAATAAATAAAAATTTAAAAATCAAAAAAATTTCTCTTTTGTAAGTTTTCGTTCAGTCTGATATTCATGTATGTATAATCCTTTTTATCTATTAGTTCATCTATGTATTTACCAATCAATAAACATATTCTAATGTGCACCATGGCAAAGGAAACACCCTGATCCACACAAGATATAAAGATGAAAAATCACTCATTCCTAACCCACAGTGCTTAGTGTTTTGGTTTGACTGGTTTGGTTTTAGTGAGCGGAGATCATGCCACTGCAGTCCAGCCTGGGCAACAAGACAGAAACCATCTCAAAATAATAATAATAAAGCATTTGATAGTGTCAGTGTTCTGGACTTCAGCCATTCTAATAGGTGTATAGTGGTATCTTAGTATTATTTTGATTTGCATTTCCTTGATGGCATAAGATGTGAAGCATCTTTTTATATGCTTATTTTCCATCTGCATATCTTCTTTAGTGTGGTGTTAAAATCTTTGACCCATTTTTAACTGGTTTATTTCTTTGGTTTGTTTCTTAAAAGATTTTAATGATTATAGATACATAATAGTTGTATTAATACACATTTACAAAGTATATGTGATATTTTGGTACAAGTATACAATGTGTAGTGATAAAATCAGGACAATCAGGCTATCTATCACCTCAAGCATTTAGCATTTCTTTATGGTGGAAACATTGCAATTCCACTTTTTTTGTTATTTTGAAATAGACAATAATTGTTAAAAAAATTTTTAAATTTTTCATAAGTTTTCATTCAGTCTGATATTTGTGTATATATAATCATTTTTTATCTATTAGTTCATCTATGTATTTACCAATCAATAAATATATTCTAATGTGCACTATATGAAGGCAATACCTGACCCACACAAAGTATAAAGATGAAAAATCATTCATTCCTAATCCACAGTGCTTAGTTTTTGGTTTGGTTGGTTTTCCTGTTTTTGTTTTGTTTTATTTTTGAGACAGGGTGTTGCTCTGTTGCCCAGGCTAGAGTGCAGTGGCACAATCACAGCTCACTGTATCCTACACCTCCCAGGCTCAGATGATCCTCCCATCTCAGGCTCCCAAATGGCTGGGACTGCACCACTACACTCAGCTAACTTTTGTATTTTTAGTAGAGACAGGATTTCGCCATGTTGGCCAGCCTGGTTTTGAACTCCTGACCTCAAGTGATCTCCCTACCTTGGCTTCCCAGCGTGGTGGGATTATAGGCATTGAGCCACTGCTCCCAGTCTGAAGTTCTTAATTTTAATATGGTTAAATGTATTAATGTTTTCTTTTCTGGTTAGTGTGTTTTGTGTCTTAAATCCTTTTCTATTTTAATGCCAGAAAAATTACTATTTTTTTTACTGGTGTACAACTGATTCCATCATGTGTATTAATTTTTCTAAGGTGGTTTTCTAATGGGAAAATATACACAGCAAAATTGACCTTTTAAACCATTCTAAGTGTACCATTATTGGCATTAATATACTCACAATGCAGCCATCACCACTATTCATTTTCAGAACTATTTCACCATTGCAAACTAAAACTTTGTACCCATTAAACAACTATTCCAATTCCTGGCTCCCCCTAGAACAGTGGTAACCTCTGTTCTACTTTCTGTCTATGAATTTGCCTGTCTTAGGTCCTCATGTTAGTGGAATCCTACTATATTTGTCCTTTTTTGTCGGGTTTATCCTACTTAGTAGAATGTTTTCAAGGATAAACCATATTGTGGCATCTCTCAGAATTATATCGCTTTCTTTTTTTTTAAATTGCATTTTAGGTTTTGGGGTACCTGTGAAGAACCTGCAAGATTGTTGCATAGGTACACACATGGCAGTGTGATGTGCTACTTTCCTCCCCATCACCTATATCTGGCATTTCTCTCCATGCTATCTCTACCCAACTCCTCATCCCCCACTGTCCCTCCCCTATTTCCCCCCAACAGACCCCACTGTGTGATGCTCCCCTCCCTGTGTCCATGTGTTCTCATTGTTCAACACCCACTTATGAGTGAGAACATGTGGTGTTTGATTTTCTGTTCTTGTGTCAGTTTGCTGAGAATGATGGTTTCCAGGTTCATTCATGTCCCTAAAAAGGACACAAACTCATCATTTTTTTATGGCTGCATAATATTCCATGGTTTATATGTGCCACATTTTCCCTGTCCAGTCTATCATTGATGGGCATTTGGGTTGGTTCCAGGTCTTTGCTATTGTAAACAGCGCTGCAATGAACATTCATGTGCACGTGTCCTTATAGCAGAATGATTTATAATCCTTTGGATATATACCCAGTAATGGGATTGCAGGGTCAAACGGAATTTCTGTTTCTAGGCCCTTGAGGAATCTTCACACTGTCTTCCACAATGGTTGAACTAAT
>NW_016108259.1:197515-199127 GCF_001604975.1 Cebus imitator
GCCTGGCCTGTTTTTGTTATTTAAGACTTTAATCTATCTAAAGTTGATTTTGAACATAGTATGAGACGTAGGAATCTGACTTTTTTTCTATATGGGTAGCTACTTTGTTTTCCACTTTTACATATTAAGAAATCCCTCCTTTCCCTAACTTAGACTTTATATTCATCAGTTTTAACAAAGTCACAATATCCTGTGGAGTAAATATGCCACAGGTAATTTAATTAACCATGTAACCATCAATCTGACTATTCAGTTTGTTTTTAAGCTTAAATAATCATGATATGCTCATTTTACCTTTTCCTTTTAATTTTTTATTTTGAGACAGAGTCTCACTTGGTTGCCCAAGCTGCAGTGTGGTGGCACGATCTCTGCTCAAGGGTTCAACCAATTCTCATGCCTCAGCCTCCTGAGTAGCTGGGATTACAAGCATGTGCCACCACACCTGGCTTTTTTTATTTTTAGCAGAGACAGGGTTTCATCATATTGGCCGAGCTGGTCTCAAACTCCTGGCTTCAAGTGATTTGCCTTTCTCGGCCTCTGAAAGTGCTGGGATTACAGGCATGGCCACTGTGCCCGGCCTTCTTTTAAATTATTTGAGGGAGCTATTTCTAAGACTGGGATAATTTGGCTAAAAAAGATTATGAATATTCTTTTTATTTTTTTAAAGACAGGATCTTATCACCTGGGTTGGAACGTAATCATACAATCATAGCTCACTGCAGCCTCATATCCTGGCCTCAAGTGATCCTCCTGCCTCAGCCTCCTAGGTAGCTGGAATGATAGGCATACACCACCACATACACCTAAATTTTGTACAGAGAGGGTCTTGCTATGTGGCCTAGACTGGCCTTGAACTCCTGGCCTTAAGCAAATCTCCCACCTCAGCCTCCCAAAGGGCTGAGATTAGACATGTAAGTCACTGGGCCCAGCTTCTTTCCAGTTTTAAACTATTATTTTTAATTATCTAAAATAAACGTGCAGTAAATACTCTTTATAAATCTTTGTTTTCCTGATTGTTTCCTTAGCCTATAATCTCAGAAATAGAACTGATCAAAGGCTATGTGCATTTTCACGGATTTATAATGACAGATGCCTTCCAAAAGGTGTTACCAACTTACTGAACTGACAGGATATTAGGGTGCTATACAGTCATTTATTTATTTGAAAAACAAACAAATCTTTATTGTCTAGAAATATATATCTTAAAATCCCCCAGAAAAGATGCTATTCTCTCATTTCCCCATCCTCTTTCTCTTCTTCCACACCTCTGAGACAGAGGACAGTATTATACTTTAGTAAAACTTCATCCAGATGTCCAGACAACACCCCAACTATGTATTCTTCTGTATTTGCAAGCTACATGTTCATATAGATACATCTGTAGATCTGGTTCACCTACAGATACCAGTTAGCCTCTGTAATCCATTCCTCACTTAAGTTTCACCATCACTGGCTTCTCTGTTAATCCCTTGAGGAAAGATTTGGAACTGAGGGGTAAATCCTTTGTAATTTACACTGGAGAAGGCTGCAGGCTATTTGCCACTGACTAAGCTGCCACCCATTTCTTGTGACTGCAGCAGGTACCCCCAGGTACTGCTGGAATGTAATCATA
>NW_016108259.1:201602-203366 GCF_001604975.1 Cebus imitator
GATCATACCACTGCACTCCAGCCTGGGTGACAAGAGTGAGACTCCATCTCAAAAAAATAAAATGAAATAAAATAAATGTTAAAAAGAGTACATAGAGATATACAGTATATCTATGGTATTAAAATTTCATTAGAAGTGGAATTATTAGGGGGAAAATGTTTAAAAGTCTCCCCATGAGACAATAATGAAAAAAGATTGAGAAACAGTCCCCTAGAGACCCTCTTACACATACTCACCAGAAAACATGTTTAAGGACGTTCATAACAGCACCATTCGTAACACAGGTTGGGTATTCCTTATCCAAAATACTTGGGACCAGAAGTGTTTCAGATTTTGAATTTTTTCCAGATTTTGGAATATCTGCATATTTGTAATGAGATATCTTGGGATGGGACCCAAGCCTAAGCAGAAAATTTATGTATGCTTCATATGCACCTTAGACAAGTAAGTGTGCCTCAGCCTACCAAAGTGCTGGGATTACAGGCGTTAGTCATGGTGTCCAGCCCATCCCACTTTTATGACTCAGAATGTTCCTGTGTATTTTTTACCTTAATTCCTCCCACTTCACTGTTAAGACCATTTCTTGTTCTAAGGAGGCAGATAGGAGTCATCATTTCCAGATGACCTTTACATAGAACATAATGTCTGAAGCTTGCCTCACTCCTAAATCTTTTCCCAAAGAATAATAATTTAAAAAATCCCAAGTATTGAAAGGGAAAGTTGAGAGGGCCCTCCCACAGCCTTACCTTCAGCAGGTTTAGGACTTTCTGGCCAAGATCCAGCTCAAAGTTGGCATAATTAGAACCACACATGTCATAGATAAACACCAGTCCATTCCTCTGAGTTTCAAAGCTGTAAATCAACCATTGAACAAAAACATTTATAAGAAGATGGATGAGGCAGGTGGAAAGCCTAATGCCAAAACAAAACCCGAGAGGATGGGACACATCTAGGATCAAAAGGCTGGAGTGCAGCGGTATGATCTTGGCTCACTGTAACCTCCACCTCCCGGATTCAAGTGATTCCCCTGCCTCAGCCTCCTGAATAGCTGGGATTACAGGTGCCCGACACCACACCCGGCTGATATTTGCACTTTTTGTAGAGATGGGGTTTCACCATGTTGGCCAGGCTGGTCTTGAACTTTTGACCTCAGGTGATCCACCCGCCTCAGCCTCCCAAACTGCCTGCCTGCACACTGGTCTTACAAAAAGATCGCTTATCTTTGGTAACTACTATGTTTATTAATGCGGATTTATCCAGATTTACCAAATGCCACACTCCCAGGTTGAGAATGCTCTACAGCAACCAAGTTATCAAAATCTGAACTGTTTTCTCCATCCCTCTGGATCTACCTATGAAATCCTGTAACACATTCCATACTGAACCCCAAAGTTTCCTCTGCCATGAAAGTCTCCCTGATAACTGTAATCAAATATACTACCAATCCTTTTTTCCCTTAAAGCCCCATAAATCTTCCTGTGGATTTTTCTGTGGCCTTAACATACTCTGTGTAGCCATGTGATTCTCTCCTAGAGGACAAGAACCTATTGCTCAACTCATTACCCACAACAGTCCCTAGCCCGGCACTTAAGAATAAATGGCCACTGAACTGTAATTCAGCAGACTAGCAGCCCATCTCTAAAACATATTTCAGACCTGTGGAAAACTTTGTAGAACAAAACTGCCTCTAAGCTCATTGAGGATAAATTTGTCTTTTCCAATGGAGGAAAAGAACAAACCCACAAACGGCCTTTAGAAAGCATT
>NW_016108259.1:205188-211856 GCF_001604975.1 Cebus imitator
GAAGATTGCTTGAGGCCAGGAGTTCGAGACCAGCCTGGTCAACATAGTGAGACTCCATCTCTACAAAAAAATTTAAAAATTAGACAGGTGTGGTAGTGTGTGCCTGTGGTCCCAGATCCTTGGGAGACAGAGAAGGAGGATCATTTGAGCCCAGGAGTTGAGGCTGCTGTGAGTAATAATGATGCAACTGCACTTCAGCCCAAGCAACAGAGACCTTGTCTCTTAAATAAAAACAAAGAAAATGTGTGGCACAGTTATCGATCAGACTATCCAGATCGAGATACTTCCTATTTCTCCATGAGCTCTCAAGGGTCAAATTCAAATTATGGGTTTTCCCCTCATCACTTCAGCTTGTGGCAGGGGACTAAAACATAAACGAGTCAGTGAAGGGGCAAAGAGAATTTCAGAAAAAGAAGCTTAGATGCATAATGAATGGTCCAGGTTCTGTATTTCCAGATCAAACTGATCGTCTTTTGAAGGCACATAAAACACAAATGCAGTAAGATTTTCACACTTCAGGGTATAGAATAAATGTGTGTCTTTGTTTATATATAAATGTGTGTTTTTATATATATGTGTTTATATATATGTTTATATATATATGTGTGTGTGTGTGCGTATATATATGTGCATATATATATATGCACGCACACACACACACACACACACACACAAACAAAATATACATATATTCTGGAGACAGAGTTTCAATCTCATTGCCCAGGCTAGAGTGCAATGGCACAATCTCTGCTTACTGGAACCTCCGCCTCCTGAGTTCAAGTGATTCTCCTGCCTCAGCCTCCCAAGTAGCTGGGATTGCAAGTGCCTGCCATCACGCCTGGCTAATTTTTTGTATTTTTAGTAGACATGAGGTTTCACCATGTTCGCCAGATTGGTCTTGAACTCCTGACCTCAGTTGATCCACCCACCTTGACCTCCCAAAGTGCTGGGATTACAGGTGTGAGCGACCATGCCTGGCCAGAATATATATATATTTTAAGACAGCATTTGACTCTGTCACCCATGCTAGAGTGCAGTGGCACCATCATGGCTCACTGCAGCCTTGACCTCCCAGGGCTCAGATTATCCTCACAGTCTTCTGTGAGTGGTTGGGACTACAGGCACACGCCACCATGCCTGGCTGATTTTTTAATTTTTTTGTAGACGCAAGGTTTTTCTATGTTGCAGTCTGGTCTCGAACTCCTGGACTCAAGCGATCCTCTCGCCTGACCTCCCAAAGTGTTGGGATTACAGGCATGAGCCCCTGTATCCCATTTAAGATTTAGAATGGCTCGCCGAGCAGCAGCCGAGGATCGCGGCGCCGAGGCCGGCCCTCTATGTCGAAATGCGGCTGGCGGGCACCCGGCACCCCGCGGCCGGCCGGCTGGGCCACTGAAGGCGGCGCGAGGCGCAGACGCGGCGCGAGCGGGCGCCCCAGGGAGCCGGCCGGGCGGGGTGCCCCGAGGATGCCGGCACGGCTGGAGCGCTCGCGGGCGGCGGCAGCGGCAGCGGCAGCGGCAGCGGCAGCGGCGGGCGCTGGGCCCCGGCGCTCAGGAGGCCGCTTGGCGGGCTGCAGACGCGCCCCGCCGCTCCCTGACCTACCGGCGGCGCCGGGGGCCCCTCTCGCCCCTCTTCCGCGCTCCTCGCCGCCCCCTCCCCAGCCCCGTCCCCTCCCCCGCTCCTCTCCTCCCCGCGCGCCGCCCGCCTCTCGGGGGGAGGGGCGTGGGGGCAGGGAGCCGATTTGCAGGCGGCCGCCGCGGCCGCTGCCTGTGGCCGAGCCCGCCGCCTCTGGCGCGGCCCTCGGGGGGGACGAAGGTGAAGACCGGCTCCTAGGATGAGTGAAGGGGCGGCCGCTGCCTCGCCCCCTGGTGCCGCTTCGGGAGCCGCCGCCTCGGCTGAGGAGGGCACCGCGGCGGCGGCTGCGGCGGGCGGGGGCCCGGACGGCGGCGGCGAAGTAGCGGCCGAGCCGCCCCGGGAGTGACGCTGTAGCGACTGCATCGTGTGGAACCGGCAGCAGGCTGGCTGTGCGTGGTGCCTCCGTTCATCGGCTTCATCGGCCTGGGGCTCAGCCTCATGCTTCTCAAACGGATCGTGGTGGGCTCCGTCAAGGAGTACGTGCCCACCGACCTGGTGGACTCCAAGGGGATAGGCCAGGACCCCTTCTTCCTCTCCAAGCCCAGCTCTTTCCCCAAGGCCATGGAGACCACCACCACGACCACTTCCACCACGTCCCCTGCCACCCCCTCCGCCGGGGGCGCCGCCTCCTCCAGGACGCCCAACCGGATTAGCACCCGCTTGACCACCATCACTTGGGTGCCCACTCGCTTCCCCGGGCACCGGGTGCCCATCCGGGCCAGCCCGCACTCCACCACAGCATGGAACACTGCGGCCCCCCCGACGGTCCTATCTACCACTGCGGCGTTCTTCAGTAGCAGCAGGCCGGGCTCCCGACCCCCGATGCCAGGAACCCCAAGCACCCAGGCAGTGCCCTCCTGGCCCACTGCGGCATACGCTACCTCCTCCTACCTTCACGATTCTACTCCCTCCTGGACCCTGTCTCCCTTTCAGGATGTTGCCTCGTCGTCTTCCCCCTCTTCCTCGTCCTCTACCACCACGACACCAGAAACTAGCACCAGCCCCAAATTTCCTACGACGACGTATTCCACAGAGCGATCTGAACACTTCAAACCCTGCCGAGACAAGGACCTTGCATACTGTCTCAATGATGGCGAGTGCTTTGTGATCGAAACCCTGACCGGATCGCATAAACACTGTCGCACAGTGTGAGAGAAGTGGTGGCCCAGTCCTCAACTCCCTTCGGTGAACTGAAGATTATAGGGAACCGAGTTTGCAACATTCTCACTTGTCTTCAGGCTGCCTGAAGTGTCGTTAACTCAAAGTACAAAAGAGAAAAACTAGATTTGATTGCAGTCTGAAGGAAGCCATGGGAAGCAGTGGTGATGGTTCATGAAAACCTCAAGAGCTGCAATTGTGAAGACCTCTGAGACAAGAGATTGCCTACTGGGGAATACAATTGAACAGTTAAAGCCCCAGAAGATGCAGTGGTGTGACTCTTAGATAAAATACTGCATTTAAAAACTGTCATGTATATGAANGGGGGCGCCGCCTCCTCCAGGACGCCCAACCGGATTAGCACCCGCTTGACCACCATCACTTGGGTGCCCACTCGCTTCCCCGGGCACCGGGTGCCCATCCGGGCCAGCCCGCACTCCACCACAGCATGGAACACTGCGGCCCCCCCGACGGTCCTATCTACCACTGCGGCGTTCTTCAGTAGCAGCAGGCCGGGCTCCCGACCCCCGATGCCAGGAACCCCAAGCACCCAGGCAGTGCCCTCCTGGCCCACTGCGGCATACGCTACCTCCTCCTACCTTCACGATTCTACTCCCTCCTGGACCCTGTCTCCCTTTCAGGATGTTGCCTCGTCGTCTTCCCCCTCTTCCTCGTCCTCTACCACCACGACACCAGAAACTAGCACCAGCCCCAAATTTCCTACGACGACGTATTCCACAGAGCGATCTGAACACTTCAAACCCTGCCGAGACAAGGACCTTGCATACTGTCTCAATGATGGCGAGTGCTTTGTGATCGAAACCCTGACCGGATCGCATAAACACTGTCGCACAGTGTGAGAGAAGTGGTGGCCCAGTCCTCAACTCCCTTCGGTGAACTGAAGATTATAGGGAACCGAGTTTGCAACATTCTCACTTGTCTTCAGGCTGCCTGAAGTGTCGTTAACTCAAAGTACAAAAGAGAAAAACTAGATTTGATTGCAGTCTGAAGGAAGCCATGGGAAGCAGTGGTGATGGTTCATGAAAACCTCAAGAGCTGCAATTGTGAAGACCTCTGAGACAAGAGATTGCCTACTGGGGAATACAATTGAACAGTTAAAGCCCCAGAAGATGCAGTGGTGTGACTCTTAGATAAAATACTGCATTTAAAAACTGTCATGTATATGAAGAATTGGGGAAACAAATGACTCATGGACAGGACCAGGAATATACATGTTCAGAACACTCCCTTAAGCCTTAAGAGGGAACTTTAAGGCTTCATGACATGCCGATGAGTCAGTATCTTCTGCATGGACTCTGTGCAAAGATTGGGAGAGGTGTCTGTTTTTTCAAATGCTCTATTTTCAATGAAAGTTCAGAGATATACAAAGAAATAGGAATGCATGGTCCATTCAAAGGAAAAAAATAAATCCCCAGAAATAGTCTCTGAAGACATATAGGCATTGAGCTTACTAAAGACTTTCAAGGAGCTGACTTAAATTTTCTCAAAGAGATAAAGAAAAACATGAATGGATGACTAAAATAAATTGGGAATATTATATGTGAACAAAATGAGAATATCAACAAAGAGATAACATATTTTAAAAAGAACTAAACTAAAATTATGGAGCTAAAACATACAATAACAATTGGAAATTTCATTAGAAGGGTTCAACAGCAGATTTGAACAGACAGAAGAACTAATCAGATAACTTGAAGACAAGTCATTTGAAATTATTGAATCTGAAAAAGAAAAAGGAAAAATGAATGAAGAAAAGGGAATAGAGCCTCAGACATGTGTGGACCATTACCAAGGAGACGAACGTATGTACTACAGGAGTCCAAGGAAGAGAAGCAGGAGAGAAAAATGAAGATAGCATATTTGTAGAAATAATGGCTGAAAATGTACTAAATTTAGGAAAGAAATGAATATACAAATATGAGAAGCTCAGAGAACTCCAAGTAGGATAAATTCAGAAAGAATGTACACATACTAAGACAAATTATAGTCAAAAGTGTTGAATTCAAAGACAAAGAAAATATCTTGAAAGTAGCAAAAAAAAGCAAGTTGTCATGTACTCTGTAAATACATGATACTTTCTTCTAAGATTATCAGGATATTTCTCTTGAGAAACACTGCAGGCCAGAGGGCAGTGAGATGGTGTATTTAATGTGCCAAAAGAAAAAAAAAAGGAAGAAAAACTTACTAACCAAGATCTTAAATTCAAAGCTTAACTTTATATATTAAAAACCTGGAAACAACAGCAAGAAGGAGCTAGCAGAAAGAAATAACAAAGATTAGAGCAGATAGACACAAAATGGAGAACAGGAAAATAATAGGAAAGAATAAATAAACAAAAACATGAGTTGGTTCATTGAAATTTTAAATAAAATTGACCAACCTTTAGCTAGATTAACTATGATTGAGAGAAAAGACTGAACTAAATTCAGAAATAAAAGAGGGGAAAATACTAACACCAATTTTATTGAAACACAAATAATTATAAGACAGTTTTATAAACAGTATAACCCACAAATTGGATAATCTAGAGGAAATGGCCAAATTTTAAAAACAGACAACCTACTAAGACTGAATCATAAAGACATAGAAAATCTGAATAAACATACAATTTTCCAAGAGATTGCATTAGTAATCAAGGAGCTCCTGAGAAAGAAAAGCCCTAGAGCAGATGGCTTCATGGGAGAATAGAATAGAAAGCCAAGAAATAAACAGATACATATATGGTTAAATACTTTTCTATAAGGATACAAAAACCATTAAATGACAAAATAACAGTCTTTTCAAAAAACTGTATTGGGAAAATTGGATATTCACATGCAAAAAAATTAAGTTAGATCCTTATCCTACACCATAAAAAAATTAACTAAAAATAGATCAAATACTTAAGTGTAAATTTAAAATTCTAAAACTTCTAGGAAAAAAAAAAAAAACAGGGGAAAAGCTTCATGACACTGGATTTGGGATTTGGCAATGATCTTTCAGAAATGACATCAAAAACATAAGCAACAACCACAAGAGACAGATAAATTGAACTACATCAAAATTAAAAACCTTCATGCTTCAAAGGACGTTATCAACAGAGTGAAAAGGCAACCCACGGAATGGGAGAAATTTGAAAATTACACATCTGATAAGCAGTTAAGGTCCAAAATATATAAAGAATTACTATAACTTGACGATAAAAAAACAACTTGATTTAAACAAAAGAGCAATGGACTTCAATAGACATTTTTCCAAAGAAAATACACAAATGGCCAATAAGCACATGAGAAAATACTCAACAACAACAATCGCTAGGTCAAGGCAAATCAAAACCATGACAACATAGTCTCTCACAGCCATAAGAACGGCTACTATGAAAAACAAAGCAAAAGAGACAAAACAAAAAACAACAAGTTTTGGTAAGAATGAGGAAAAATGTGCACTACTTGTGCACTACTGGTGAGGATGTAAAATGATGCAGCCACTGTGGAATAGTGTGTCAGTTTCTCAAAAAATTAAAAAGGAAACTACCTTATGATCCAGCAATGTCACTTGTAGGAGTATACTCAAAAGAATTGAAAGCAACGACTTCAAGAGATGTTGATCCACTCATGTTCATAGCAGTATTCACAATAGCCAAAGGTAGAATCAATCCAAGACTCTCTTGATGGATGAACATATAAACAAAATATGGTATAGACACACAATGGAATATAGTTTAGCCTTAAAAATGAAGAAGATTCTACATGCTACAGCATGGATGAAACTTGAAGACATTATGCTAAGTAAAACAAACCTGTCCCAAAAGATCAAATACTGAATCACTCTCCTCATATGAAGTACCAAAAGTCATCAAATTCATAGAGACAGAG
>NW_016108259.1:212131-215689 GCF_001604975.1 Cebus imitator
TAGGAGATCCATGAGGGGCTACCAGGAAGATGGATGATGGATATGTAGACGTTAATGATACCATTCTCTCTTGATGTACAGAGATTTGAATGTTTTCCTTTACATATTTTAAAAAGAAAGTTTCCTGCCCTCAAGGAGCTCACATTCTATTGGTAGGTGAAAAATCTAGTAACAGTGTAAAATGAATGATATCATAAGACTATCTATAATGTAAGTACATAAAGACTGATATTCATAATAACTTCTATTAAGGTCAGAGGAAACCTGATTTCATTTATGACAGATTGGAGTCTGAGGGAGCCAGTCACGGAAGCTGGGTTTTGAAGAAAGAGTAGGATTTCGTAAAGACGAAGGGAGAGGTAAGACCACTGTAGTTCAAGGTAACACAGGAAAACAAGATTTTCTCTTGACTGGGGAGAATGTTTTGCTTGGAGAAAGGAATTCATGTTTATTTAGCTTATATGCTCCCTCTGGGTAATAAGGAGTCACTGAGGGTTTTTAGGAAAGAAATAAATATCATAAAACCTAAGTTTTAACTATGTTTAGCTGTGTGGTTGTCTTGTGGGATCTAACACTCACAATGGAAAAAGCACCATGTGGTTCCTCCATGCATCCTGCCGTGCCTACATGAGAGTTCTGACTCCAAGCCTCCCATGGAGGAAGACCAATACTGGATTTTCTGGGGAAGGAGCCTCTCTTATTCTCCTGAGCTACAGAATTTCTAAGGAACCCATATACTGGAAATTATACCCGAAGGCCGGTCACAGGGAAGAGCTGAGAAGTCTCCCCTTCCGCTTGGAGAGTACAGCACCACTGAGAATGCTGGTCCGCACTCCTTGGCAACTTCTCCTCTTCAGAATAATGCTGTGTGTGTGGCTTAGTGTATCTCCCACTGAGCACCAACAGCAGAAGCTACGTACTGTCAAAGCCACATCAAGAAGGCAGCAACACATGAACCAGACAGGCATCCTCACCATAGGCAATCCCTTAGTGATTCCCAACACGTCAGTCCACAGCATGAATCAAGTTATACATTGCTGTCTCTCACTACTTCAGGTCTCAGTCCCCAATATGGCACTTTTTTTTTGGAGACCGAATCTGACTCTGTCACCCAAGCTGGACTGTAGTGGCATGATCTCTGCTCACTGCAACCTCTACCCCCCGGGCTTAAACAATTCTCATGCCTCAGCCTCCCCGAGTAGCTGGGACTACAGGTGCATGCCACCACCCCTGGCAATTTTTTTGTATTTGTGGTAGAGACAGGGCTTTATCATGTTTCCCAGGCTGGTCTCAAACTCCTGAGCTCAGACAATCTGCCCGTCTCATCCTCCCAAAGTGCTAGGATTACAGGCACGAGTCAACATGCCTGGCCACAATATAGCACTTCTAATCCAGAGGGCCAGCCAAAGATGTCAAAAGCAGTAAGAAACCATAAATTGCAAACACCAGAGAAAAAAGAATATCAGAAAGACAGCACAGGAGGATACAAATAACCCTTGGGAATGAAGAAACCAGGGTCTTAGAACCAGCTGGACTAACACGTGATGACTGTAAAACACTTTTTGGGGCTTAAGTTTAATTGTCCATTGAATTGTAACAATCCCATTTACCTGAGCAGGGGGAGAGTGATGACCTGAGCTGGCTGTTTATGCTTATGCACCTGTTTTTATTCAGGATGATTTTTGCTTAACTTTATACTTTTGGTCTTTTCCTTGAATTTTTGTTGTTGTTGTTGTTGTTGTTGTTTGGTGTGTGTGTGTGTGTGTGAGTGTGTGTGTGTGTGTGTGTGTGTGTGTGTGTGTGTGAAAGATCTCACTCTGTCACTCAGGCTAGAGTACAGTGGGCATGAGCACAGCTCACTACAGCCTCATCCATCTAGGCTAAAATGATCCTCTTCCCACCTCAGCAACCCCACCCACCCCCACCCACCCCAGAAGCTGGAACTAAAGGTGCACGCTACCAGGCCTAGGTAATTTTTTGTATTTTTTTTTATCAGAGACAGGGTTTCACCTTGTTTTCCAGGGTGGTCTCAAACTCCTGGCCTCAAGAAATCCACCTGCTTCAGCCTTCCAAAGTGCTGGGATCACAGGTGTGAGCCACTGCGCCCAACCCTCCCCTGAATGTTGAGTCTCAAAATCCTCTAAGTGGCATTATTCCTGTTATGCAGACAAAGAAAATGAGGCCCTAGAGAATTCTGATGTGAAAAAAAAGAACCAGCACAGGTCATCGCCTCCTTATTCTCTTCCAATAATTACTTTTCCTACACTGAAGATTGCTGATAATTGACTTTCTCAGCTTCTGTTTTCCTGACAAAGAGCCAAGGTGGTAGAGACAGAACACCCACTATCCTGAGAGTGCCTGGAAACACGCCAAGTCCTGAAGGACATGGGCTGGTTTCTATTCATAGCATTGCCCAGGGCACATCCCAGGAGAATGGTGAAGGCACTGCTGAATTTAAGCAAGTCAAAAACTGCCACTTTTCTACCTGCATGTAGACCTAAAAAATAATCTAATGCTTAGCTATCTACAGCTTTGTCCAGCAAGTAAAACAGAGCCTGAAGTACCACGTGTTGGACTGATTTGTGGGGATGATGCAACCTCACAGTAAAGAGGGCAATGGAGTTTCCTGTTGGGTCCTGAGCATTCTAAAGCAAATGAAACAAGAAACATTTAAAAATCAAATAGAAAACTACAGCAGTTACTAAGACTTATATACTGGATAACGGTTTGATACATGAAGAAAACAGATGCTAACAATAATTCCCTGACCTCACCAATTTCTCCCCAGAGGGAAGAATGTTAATATCATCCCTTGCCTGATTCTCTCAGCACTCCCTGGACCTTATTTCTGTGTTAAGAAAAAAAAATCACATTCTCTTTGCTCTTCAACTGCAGACAGATCAAAAGATGACTTCCTAGCTAACTTCCCCAGCAGGATGGCCAAAGAAACAAGCAGCAGGAGAGAACCAGGCAACAGGACCATGATTTCCGCCCTCTGCCTTAAAAGTGCATTATATGTTTACTGGAAAGGCTGAGGTCTCAGCTAAGTAAAGGGCTTGTGTTAAATACGGAAGCATGGGTGTCTGACATATCGCATATCTATCGCAAAGACCACAACTAACCTTAATGGACCAAATGAAGAAATTTTAGAAGTCTACTGTACAACTGATTTTCCATAATTCAGTTATTCAATTATCATTAGTAACTCTAATTACTAGTAATTATTAGTAATTCAGTTATTACTAAAATACTTTTATAACAAACTACATGGCTGTTTCACATCTGCTCCTAACTCTGGACGCTCTCTAGATTCAGGATAACGTATGCAGGAACAAAGTCCAAACATGACACCAGTTTTAAAAAAGGCAATAATGAGGCCCTACAAGATAGGTCCCTAAAGACTCCCTAAGATGGTGAATTTTCCACTGAGGATCTCAGAACGAAGAGGTTCCTCATGAGGCTTCAGCTTCACAATGCCTTCCTTATGTCGAGGCAAAAAGGAAGCACAGCAGAATGTAGTACTATGAAAATACTGTATATCCAGGACAGCTCCGTGTA
>NW_016108259.1:219159-220838 GCF_001604975.1 Cebus imitator
GGAGGATTCTGACCCCAAAGTAACATGCTGTAGAGTGTTTTATCAAAGACACTACTGGCCAAGCATGGTGGCTCACACCTGAAACCCCAGCACTTTGGGAGGCTGAGGTTGGTGGATCACAACGTCAGGAGATCAAGACCATCCTGGCCAACATGGCGAAACCCCATCTCTACTTAAAATACAAAAATTAGGTGGGTGTGGTGGCAGGTGCCTGTAATCCCAGCTACTCAAGAGGCTGAGGCAGGAAAATCACTTGAACCCAGGAGATGGAGGTTGCAGTGAGCCAAGATGATGCCACTGAACTCCAGGCTAGCAACAGAGTGAGACTCCATCTAAAAAAAAAATAAAAAGACACTACTAAATGAGAAAGCAAACATAAGCACAAAACCAAATTCCATGTCCCCTCAAAAAACAAAAATCAAAACAAAGTAAAATCCTGATGCAGCTACTTAAAGATACTTTAAGATAATGGACCTAGCTAAAGATACTTTAAGATAATGGACCTAGCTAAAGATACTTTAAGATAATGGACCTAGCTAATACACAGTTGCTCTTCTTTTCCAGGGTTAAAACTTCCCTTCCTGGGGAGGAAGGCAGCAAATCACACTGCCATGAGTGTACCTATGCAACTATCTTGCATGTTCTTCAAATGTACCCCAAAACCTAAAATGCAATTAAAAAAAGGGGGGGGAAAAACAAAACTTCCCTTCCTGAACCGCCCACTGAGCTCAGCATTCATCTGAATGTCCTTTCTAAAAGCTCTAGACATCCTGAAAACCAACAGATTTTCATGTGGCCAGAGACCAATGAAAAGAGCTAGGATTAAAATTCTAGGAAGGTGAAACCCCTCTCCTGCCACTGGGATGCTATCAGGCTACTTCCTCAGTCTCCATGATTAGAAGTGGCATCCTGGTCTATAACCAAAACTTAGGTACAAAAGTAGTGCCTTCCAGCAGCTGCCTTGCCCAGCTTCAGCTCTCACAGGAGCTCCTGGATATGGATCCATTTTTTATGGGAGTGGAGAGGACACTTAGAGAACCAATGTGTGTGTTGAGCATGACAGAGAGAACAACACTTTGCCCAACTGCCACAGGTCTGGTCCACCCCGAGCAACATATCTGTAGGAGTGGAACAATTCTATGGCACGGAGCACATCAAACTTCCTGGCCATTAGGAACTTGACAGCCACATTCCAAGACAGCGGGGAGACATTGTACTGAACTGTCCACTTGTCAATCTCTTCAAGAAACTGCTTGGTAGCCTGTTTGACAAAGAAAGAAAGAATAATTGGTAAGATGAGAACATATTTATGGAGTTAAAAAACAAGCAAGTAAAAACTATCATTCCTTCCCCCAAGGAAGTCTGAACACAGTTTACTACAGGGAGCAGGTAAAGACAAAATATATAGAGAAAAGTAGCCAAATGACCAGGTGCAGTGGCTCACGCCGGTAATCCCAGCACTTTGGGAGGCCAAAGCGGGAGGATCACTTGGAAGTCTGGAGTTCGAGACTAGCCTGACCAAAGTGGTAAAACTGAATCTCTACTAAAAATACAAAACGAGCCCCATGTCATGGCACATGCCAGTAATCTCAGCTGCTGGGGAGGCTGAGGCAGGAGAATGGCTTGAAACCAAGAGGCAGAGGTTGCAGTGAGCCGAAATCATGTCACTTCACTGCAGC
>NW_016108259.1:222945-236401 GCF_001604975.1 Cebus imitator
TTTTTTTGAGACAGAGTCTCACTCTTTTGCCCAGGCTGAATGCAGTAGTGCATGATCTTGGCTCACTGCAATATCTGCTTCCCAGGTGAAAGCAATTCTGCCTCAGCCTCCCAAGTGGCTGGGATTACAGGCTCCTGCCACTATGCCCGGCTAATTTTGGTATTTTTAGTTGAGACAGGGTTCACCATGTTGGCCAGGCTGGTCTCAAACTCCTGACCTTAAGGAATCCACCTGCCTCGGCCTTCTAAAGTTCTGGGATTGCAGGTGTGAGCCAGCACGCCTGGCTGGCATTCAGTTTTCTGTTGTTGCATTAGTTCGTTAAGAATAATGGTCTCCGGCTCCATCCTTACTGTGAAAGATACGATCTTTTTATGACCGTGTAGTATTCCACGGTGTATATGTACCACATTTTCTCTATGCAATCCACTGCTGTTGGGCATTGAGGTTGTTTCCATGTCTCAGAAAACATATTATGAACCCTCCAATGTATACCAAGAATTCAGAAGCTCGAATCTCTATCCTCTTTGCACATAACAAGTCCTCCTCCTTGACCGGTACTCTCTAGTTAAGAACTGCTTTCAAAGAACTAGAGGGCAATTCATGCTAAACAAAGACCTGGCACATACCAACAGATGATAAATGATTGTTGAATGAACAAATTGTATTTCTGCGTATGATCCACAAACATTTCCTCTCAGTTGACATGAAAAAGGATTGATAAATAATGATACACAACACTGTGTGTTAATTATTAGGGAACACAGACGCTTCATAGCCACACTCAGAAACATTTGGAGGTACACGTACTGAAACATCACAATATGTACAATTATTATGTACAAATACAATTATGTACAATTATGTAAATTATGTACAATTATTATGCGTCTTTTTTAAAAAAAAATATAGGGTCTCACTCTGTCATCCAGGCTGGAGTGCAGTGGTGAAATCACAGCTTTGTAACCTCAAACTGTTGGGCTTAATAGATTCTCCTTCCTAAGCCTCTCAACGTGTTGGAATTAGAGTCTTACACTACCACGCCTGGCCAAAAATAATAATGTTTAAAAAAGAGAAACATCTGAAAAGGAAAAATTAAAATGAAACCACATTATCATGCCATGGCAATGCTCAGCAGTGTTCTGCCGTATACAATTCCTGCTTGTCCAGTGTCGCGGCTCACACCTGTAATTCTAACGCTCTGGAGGGCAAGGTGGGAGGATCCCTTGAGCCAAGGGATTCGAGACCAGCCGAGGCAACACAAGAAGACACTGTCTCTATTAAAAATATATAGGGGCGCGCTGGGCGGCGTGGGAACAAAAGCGGGTGGACACGGGGACCGGAGCCGCGAAGGCTGAGCGGGGCTGCGTGCCTCCCGCCGAGCTCACCCCCCTCACCCAGCAATGAAGGGCTGCCCCGCGCCTTCCTGCAGAGCCAGCGCACCCTGTTCCACATCCTGGATGACCGGCGACACAGCTCCTGCACCTGTGCGAGATCGAGTCCCGCTGGCAGGGTGCCGACGCAGCGCGAGCTGCCCCGCGGGATGCTCCAGAACCTGTGCCAGGTGGCCCCGGCCAGCAGCTACTTGATCTTCGAGCGCTTCGTGGCCAGCCTGCGCACCTCGCTGCTGAGGCTGACGGCGGCCCCGGGCCCCAAGCGCGCCACGGCCCCGGAGGGGACCAGTCGCCTCCTGGTGTCGGTGCTCCTCTGCTAGCCGCGGACTGTTCTGGAGAGGAAGTCCCTGCCCCTGGGCATGCGTGCTCTCAGGCCGGCCCCAGCGGCGCGGACCCGCAGCCGGGAGCAGCTATGCCCCCAGCTCCCCGTCCAGGCGGCGCCCTGCCCAGCGGAGCCTGAGCAGCCCCAGAGCGCGGCGCTGGAACGGAGCCCGAGCGGGGACGCAGGTGCAGCGGCCTGCAGTGCAGGCCTTGGAGGCAGACTCAGTGGATGCCCGGCGGCGCGGTGCCGGAGGGGAACGTCAGAGGCTCACCACCACCTGCAGCGTGGGCTGCGGCCTGCCAAAGCAGGTGAAGGAGCTGGAGCAGGAGGAGGTGCTGCTGCAGGGTTTGGAGATGATGGCGCGGGGCAGCGACTGGCACCAGCAGCAGCAGCAGGAGTGCCGGAGCGCCAGCGCCTCCTGGGCCAGAGCAGAGGCTGCACCGACTTTGGGGACGCGGGGAGCCCCCGACCACTGGGGCGGCTAGTGCCAGAGGTACAGGAGGTGGCCCGGGGCCTGGGGGAGCTGCTGGCTGCGGCCTGTGCCAGCCGGGCCCTGCCCACTCCTCCTCCGGACCCCCTGCCCTGCCCTGACGTCCACCTCGCCCTGGGCTGGCAGCAGCAGACCATCCTCATGCCGAAGGAGCAGAACCGACTCCTCACCCGGGAGGCGACCGAGAAGAGGGAGCGCATCACGCAGCCGGAGCAGGAGGAGCCACGCTCGTTAAGCAGCTGTTGAGGCACGCGCCCTGAGCCAGCAGCACGGGGACCTCTGGACTCCACCTTCATCTAGCCCACGTGAGGCCAGCGGGCCCTCAGGGGCAGCCTGGCACTCAGCCCTGCGAGAGCAGGCGCCCGTCGCACTCATCCTCTCTGTCTGGAGACCCCCGGCAGGCCCAGGCGCTGTCCCTGAGTGGGCGCCTTCCTGCCCCCCTTGCCATCAGGCTCCCCAGGCCTGCCCCAGGCTGACCTTGCGCCGAGCCCTGGACTCGGTTTTGGCCCCTGGCGCTGACATGGGCTGGGTCTCTCTTGAGTCCGCATGGCCTGCAGCTACTGCTGCCGCTGTCAGTGGACACGGAGGATCCCTCCACGAGTTAGCAGATCTCTGGCTGCCCCAGCAGTTTCCAGCGGTTTCCAGCGGTGCTGCCCTGGGTCCAGTCTGCAGGGAAAGGCGCTGCTCACGCCAGGCTGCACTTCCGACAATGGCCAGCAGAGGGTGCGGGCGGCTCCGATGCGGGTCTAAAGCCAGCTTTCCCCTCCCCAGGGCACCAGGACTAGGTGGCTTTCGCTTGGATGGGAGCAGACGGAAGGGGTGGGGATGGCCTCTAAGCAGGGTATGCTAGCCTGGCAGGGATGGCGGTCGGATTTCCAGTCCTGGCCAAGGCTGAGGGAGTCTGGCTGCAGCAGATGGGGGAGCTTGGCCTGCGTGTGCCTCCCTCAGGCCCCCCACCCTGTCCTGGCCTTCCTCATCCTGGCCAGGAAGCTGCCCCACGTTGAGTCCCACACAACAACCTGTGCGCCTGTCTCCCCAGGAGGCCCTGTCCCCAGACAGCCCCCAGGCAAGTCATAGGCAGAGCCTGTCTTTCTGCCCCCCACTCAGGATTCCTAAGGTCTGGGGTCCTGCTCATCCCCTTTTTCCCCCAAGCCCAGCCTGACTCCAAGTTTCAGAGAAAAGAAGCCACTTCCCTGAGCCAAGGGCAAGGAAAACCTCCAGGGTACAGGAGGAGGCTGGGGCAGGTCCCCTTGGGTGTCACTCCCTGCCCCCACCCACGCCCACTCCTGGTGTGCTGGGGTAGGTACTGGTGGGGGGCCTCTGCCGCAGCCCACGCCTCCGGTGATGGTGAGCCTCTGATGTTCCCCTCAGGCACTAGGCCGCCAGGTATCCACTGAGTCCGCCTCCTGGGCCTGCAGGCAGCTGAACCTGCGCCTGCACTCGGCTCCGTTCCAGCGCCGAGCTCTGGGGCTGCTCGGGCTCCGTGGGGGCAGGGCGCCGCCTGGACGAGGGGAGAGGGGGGCACAGTTGCTCCGGGCTGCGGGCCCGCGCCGCTGGGGCTGGCCTGAGAGCGCGCACGCCCAGGGGCAGGGCCTTCCTCTCCAGGACAAGCTGCGGCTACTAGGGGGGCACCGACACCAGGAGCTGCAGCGGCGGCGGAGGCGGCATCGGCGACTGGTCTCCTGGGGGGCCGCAGCGCGCTTGGGGCCCCGAACCGCCATCAGCCTCAGCAGCGAAGTGCGCAGGCCCGCCACGAAGCGCTCAAAGATCAAGTCGCCGCTGGCCGGGGCCACCTCCCGCGCTTGGCTCTCTGCGGGCACCTCCCACACAGCTCAGAAGGAGCTGGTCACCACATGTCATCAGACTCAGAATGGCCCTAGCCTAGCCCCACACGCAGGCTGGGAGCACCCTCAAAGCAGGGCTGGGGGCTCTTCCTGGGCTGCTGGGGGAGTTGGAAATAACCCTGACGTCCACGCTTACTGGCGCACACAGATGTGGGCACACACACGTGCACGTGGCCACTTTCACAGACCTGGCCGCGGTGGCGGACACCAGGAGCCCAGTATGGCTACTGCCTCCGTCTCCAGGTCCCCTAACTTGAAGACCTGGGCCAGTGGCACTTGTGGGAAAGGAAGTGAGCACAGGATGGGGACAGGTGCCACACTGAGCTGTGTTCTATTCAAGGCCAGGAGCAAAGGAACAAGAGGCTGTGAGTCTGGCCTGGAGCCTGGTCCCTCCCTGCTCCCTCTGCCCCATCACTGCCTTGCCCCTACTCCCACCCCATCCAGCTCCCCCCTTGCCTTCACCAGGCCCTCCGCCCCAGCTATCAGTTCTATAGAGGCTTCCAGATCTAAGACTCTTCCTCCAGCTGCGGGCTTAGGCCGGGTTTCAAATGTACCCTATTACTCTTCCTACTGAGTTTGTACGAGAAGCGTTTGAATGAACTGACTTTGTATGAACAGTTTTGTACGTAGCTCTCCATAAGGCAAGGGTTCCCAGCTCTTTCCGCTTCTCAGGAGGGTCTGTAAGTCCAACAGGAGAGGCCAGTGCTGTCTATCACTGTGCTCTTTCCTCCAGGGACACCACAGCGTGCCACTAACCATGTTGTCAGTCCTGCAGCCCACAGCAGCCCTGGACGTCAGGAAACAGTCCTCCCCAGCTGCTCTTGTTTTATTTTTGAGATGAGGTCTTACCATGTCCCCCAGGGCTGGAGCAATCTCGGCTCACTGCAGCCTCAACCTCTGAGGGTCAAGCGATCTTCCCACCTCAGCCTCCTGAGTAGCTGGGACTTCAGGTGCACACCACCACACCAGAGTAATTACTTTTTTTAGAGACAAGGTCTCACTATGTTGTCCAGGCTGGTCTCGAACCCCTGGGCTCGAGCAGTCCTCCGCCTTGGCCTTCCAAAGTGCTGGGATTACAGGTGTGAGCCACCACACCTGTCCAGCACTCCCATCTTACAGATGAGGAAACTGAGGCTCAGAGAAAAGCAGGGACTGTCTCAACTCATTCTTTGGGCACACAGGCCATGGTGTTCTCACCCCAACAGCAGCGAGCTTCCCCACATCAGGCTAGGGGGGCAGCCACCCACCAGTGGCTCCGAGCCCAGCAGGGGAGACAGATAAGTCTGCAGGGACAGACAACTCCCTGAGGACACCAGATGTTTGTTCCTGTCTCCCCATCTCCCACCTGCCACCGTTCTCTCCCTCTCCAAACCCTGGAACCTCTCATGGCTGCACAGGTGGTTCTGCTGGAACAGAAGGGGCGTGCCTTGACTAAGCCCACGTGGCAGGGTTTTGAATGCCAGTTTCTGGGGGGCATCCTCCCTGGTCAGGAGCCACTGAAGGTTCCACAGAGGGCTGACTTAGGCTGTCTCTGATGTGGGGCACTGGGGGCCTTTGGTGGTCTAGAATGTGCCCGTAGAGGGCAGCCTCGTGGTGGGGAGGCTGCTGAAGAGTGAGTGGAACACAGCACTCAGGAACACAGGTCGGGACGGCTATGTGGCAGCTCAGCCACCATGTGGGGCCATCCACCCGTGTTTCCTCCAGAAACCTAGTGCTGGGGCCCTGCCCCCTACATTAAGGCCTCTCCTGCCAGGGCTGGGCCTGAGGGCTCCCTGGGACCGGGGGAGAGGACCCAGGAATGCCAGAGGGCTCCATTTTCTGGGCATGTGAGCCCCATGCCAGCACTGCCCGCAAATAATTGGCCCAGCAAGACCAAGCATGTGAGCCCCATGCCGGAACTGCCGAGCAAAACCAGACCTCAGGACCTCAGGAACCGGCGCCTGCTCTGCTTGCCCATGGGAGGCCTGAAGAGGGGTCCCCTTACCCAGCATGAGCAGGGCCTGGAACTTCTCTGGAAGCACCTGGCCCGTCCCAGCGCTGCTTCTGTGCCGCAGGACACTGCCAGCCATCAGCCCCCACTCTCTGCACATCCCAGCCCTCCCTCAGCTGGAAGGAGGGCCCATTTCCAAAATCACAGTTCCCACCATGCCCAGCCCCTGGCAGACACACATGGAGGGCCTGAAAGGAGACCCCGGCCCCATCGGTGAGGCAAATTAGGGTGCACTGTTGGTCAGGGTCGGGGGTTTCTGGGGGTGAGAACTTGGTGAGGGTAAGACCTGGGGCCTTCCTGGGCAAGGGACACAAGCTGGCCTTGAGGGACACACGGGACTAGGGCAAATGGAGAACAGGGATCCTGGGCCTGGAGGGTGGACTTCCCTGGGGCCTTTCCTGCGGTGACAGGGAAGGTGACTGTGGGGAGGGCCCTTTGTGCAGGGGAGCCGGAGCGGCACCAGCCTCGATGCCAGCTGAGGCCTGAGCTGCAGTGGGGTTGGAGCCCTGGTGGCCGCCCAGGCCAGTGACGAAGGGGTGGGTGAGGGTGGTAAGACAGGACCTTCACAGGCCCGTGTCCCCAGATGTGGGAGGGGGCCACGGCGCCCATCCCTGTGGAGGCTCTGAGGAGCACGGACGGTGACTCTGGGCCTGAGGACCTGGTCTACACCATCGAGCAGCCCAGCAACGGGCGGGTAGCGCTGCGGGCGGTGCCGGGTACGAGGCGCGCAGCTTCACGCAGGCCCAGCTGGACGGCGGGCTCATGCTGTTCTCACACAGAGGTGGTTGCTGAGGGCCGGGCCCCGGGTTCCTGCTGCCCACGGGGGAGCCCTGAGGTGGGGAGCCAGCTCGGGCCAGCAGACCCAATGCCCCCTTCCCAGGAGCCCTGGACAGAGGCTTCCGCTTCGGCCTCTCTGACAGCGAGCATGCTTCCTCTGGACACTTCTTCCGAGTGACAGCCCAGAAGCAGGTGCTCCTCTCGCTGGAGGGCAGCCGGACACTGACCGCCTGCCCAGGTGCGTGTGCTGACCGTGGGCGTTCCTGGTTGCTGGGAGCCCGGGAGGAGCTGAAGGTCGCACGCCAGGGTGACGCTGCCTCTCTGCAGCCACAGGCCTGGCCTGGATCCCAAAGTCTGATGGTGTCTTTTGCCTCTGGCAGGGTCCATGCAGCCACTCAGCAGCCAGAGCCTCAGAGCCAGCTCCAGCGCTGGGGCTGACCCCCAGCTCCTGCTCTACATGTGGTGCGGGGCCTGCCTGGGCGGCTGTTCTGTGACTCCCCAGCCCCAAAGCCAGCCCCCTTCATCTGTGACTTAGTCTGTTGTAGTGGTGAGCTGACACATCCAGGTGTGACCGAGCCCCTCTGTGGCATGCCCCTGCCCTGTTCTAGAAATATCTATCATTTCACATATATATATATATATATATACCTACACGTGGCTGACCGCCTCACCTCTGGCACTGGGCATCAGTCACTGTGCTGTCCTTGTGGTGGAGCCGTGTGGCCTAACAAGAGAAAGCTGTCCCCGACACTGCCCCTCCAAAGTGCACCACCTCCAGTGAGCCTCCCTGTCACCCAGGCCCCGTCATCACTGCCACCCCCGCCAAGCATGGGGTTGCTGTGCTGGCAGCCCTGTGGCCTGACAGTCTCTACCAGTCCTGCTGTCCCTCGGCTGAGTCAAACCCATTTCTGGACGACGGGAAATGCGTCCTCTATGGACTGTGTTCTCTGTGGAGCTCAGGGGAGGGGAAAGGCCAAGCCATTTCTAGGGTGCTCTTGGGAGCAGTGAAGAGGCCCCACCCTTTCCAAGGGACACTGTTCCCGGAAAGCCCCGGGAGCTTAGCTGGTCTTATCCTGTGAAGCCGGCTCTGGCCACTAGGGGGCAGGCGGGCCATGAATTCAGCCTGGAGGGAGCCTGCGGGCAGCCGGCACTCTGGAGGGACAGACAGAAGAGGCCACCAGGTGCAGACAGGAGAGGGAGGCAGGGGGATGGAAGGAAGACGCCTGGGGTGGATGGAAGTCAGCGCCCTTGGGTGCTGGTACCTGCCTTCCCGGCCACCGCTCGATCAGGCTTCTGAGCCTGCTGGCTGTCAGGGCCGGACGTGCCATGGCAGTCCCCGGGAAATCCCCAGGTGTCATCAGGCAGCACACAGGTAACAGGCCTGGAAGGTCCCCAACAGCCCAGCTGGACATGCTCAGACACTCTGGGGCTCCTCGTTCAGTGCCACAAACTCCAGGACCCAGTGAGGGAAATGGGAATACACCAGGCTGAGCAGTGTGACTAAATCCATTTATACCAAAATAAAAAGCAAAATAAACAGGAGTTGCATCACCAGGGAGCCAGGACCCCATCCCCGCCCCCTTCCTCTGTCCTCTGCTATAAATAAACAAGTTTCCCAGCCACAAATAATTATTAAAACCTCCTTCCGATGTGCCAGCTCCAACCTCTGCCAGGTATGATACAAAGGGCACCCCAAACCCCTAAAATATACAACATGTTACACAGATACAATACGTACACTGAGGAGGGGGGCCACCCCAGCAGCCCGTGCCCTCTCCTGGTCCACAGTTAGTGCCACTGTCCTGCCTCAGCTGCCTCTCTGAATAAGAAGATGGGAGCCCCCTGAGGGAAAAGTTGCTTTGGTGAGAGGAAGGAGGTCATCAGGCCTCCTCCAAACCAACCAACTCCAGCAGCCTCTGGCTCTTAAATAACAGCCATCATCATCCAGAAATATGAGGACTCAGCCCTGGTCAAGGTGGCAAATGGCCTGTTTGTCTCCCCCCATTAGACAGGGGTCTTGTCTTGATACACTAATAATAATAAAGGGGTGACTGGGAAGGGGTGGGAGGGACATGGTGGGGTGGAGACTCCAGACCCCCTTCTCCAGGCCTTGCTGACACTGGCCTGCTTTTATTTATTTTTATATTTTTCCCCATGATGTTTTTTAAAAATCTCATAACTTCCTTTTCATAAATTTTATACTTTTCATAAATTTTTTCTACTTTTTATCCACAACCTTTTTTTACCACAACCTTTCCACATTTTTATCCCATAACTTTTTTTATCCCATAACTTTTAATCCCATAACTTTTATAAGTTTGTGTTCTTTTAATAAACACGCTTGCATAGTTATATTACAATTTTGTAAAAATAAAAAGATGATCTCATGCCAAGTGTGCCCAGCATTGGCAGAGTCTCAATACCTTTAATACTATAGTTGTCAAGATGCACAAAATTTTAAGGCAAAAACAGCACTTTGCAGCAATTGAATAATTTATTACATTACAGGAACATCACAGCAGCAGTCAATAATGCTGCTTTAGACAAAAGGCTCAGTATTTCCATCTTAAATTCTGTTCACAATAGTTCATACATTGGTAAAAGTCATTCTTAGGAAACTTGGCAACTAAAGCTTTGGACTGGAATTCGCATTTCTTTCTCTACTTTTTTTTCCCCTGGTTTCTTTTAAACTGTGATATTCATATTTTAAAATGTTTTAAGTAATTTCAAAACATTAAGATAGCAGTTACATGTTTTAATAGTTATTTTAAAATGACCCTTTAAGATAAAGTTTTGGAGAAGCTATATTATGGATAGGATAGGACAGATTTACATTTTCAAATTTTCTTAAAATCAGCTTTGGTTTCAGAACTGATTTTTATTCATTTCTGGAAAACTTATCAGGTTTAATAAAATCCTTTAAAAATGATTATCATATCTTGCACTCTTTAAATAGGTATGTTGATTCTTCCTACAGAAATTTAAATTTATTCAGTTGAATCCAGATTTGAAAATTCTATGTATTTTTCTAATGGCCTCTGAACAGAGAGATGCAGCCATTGAGCAGGCCTCTGGTACAGCAAACATGGTACATTCAGGAGCTGTGAATATAGCTCTAGGTGAGCCCCTGAATCAGTTCATGGTAGATTATGCTAAATAGTGAGATGTTATTGGAGGTGTGGATGAGGACATTTGTTGTTGTAATCCTTCTTTGCACCTTATTTTAAAAAATAAATGAAACATTTTTCTTGTTGCCTTTTTAAAAATTTAAAATGGAGGGGAAGAATAGGGGCAGGGCATTGTTATGTTACTTCTGATGCTTCAGTGTTATAAATTCAACAAAGAGACTGACAACCTAAATCAATGGTGGAACACAATTCTTTTCCTTTTTTTTTTGGTATCTGGTCAATGAAAATAAGAAGGTACAACCCAAGTTTTGTACTCTGACTACAGGGATTCCACTTCAAGGTCTGAAAGTAGGACTTTTACCTTAAAAACAACAACAACAAAAACTATCACACAGGATGGATAAGAAGATTGCTTAAACAGTTTTGTGTGGATCTTTTTGGTGCTGAACTATGGCATTATAGATTGTAAAATAGAGATAGTTGGAGCTAAAGTACAGAACTAAATTTTTTAAACTTTGTTTGCTGTTAAAGTCTGTGAAGTTTATCTAAAATAAACATACACAAATATGAAAAAAATAAAATTCTATGTGTTTGATGAACGCTAACCTTCTAATGTTGCCTTCTAAGCAAACTGAAAGCTGCCTTCTACTGAACGAGGGAGAGAACAGATACTTGGCTGAATGAAGTACTGCAAAAGACTCGCATGCACTTTGAAGAAAGACTTAAGTCACTGTCATATGATTTCCATTCTTTTTAGCTTTTTCTTAAATAGATGACACAATACCTACACAGGGTGATATTTCAGTTAATATAGTAAAAGTATTTTCCAGACTGACATTCAGCTTAAATATGCCTGTATGTGATTTACTCCATAGGTACCTGATGAACACATTATTGTCAGATTGGGTACAGACGCTAAACACTATCTGAGGGTCATTTCTAGTCATTTATATTTCTTAGGGTAAAAGTGAAGCGATTTGAACTATCAAAAGACCTTTGAAATAATTTATCAATGTATTAGATAAACTCAGTTTCAGAATAATCAAGAAAAAACGTTAGCTCAAATAATGTGGCTGATTAACAGAGGTACGATTTCTAGCCCAAGGGCTGAAAATGGACTTAGAGTAACTGTCTTTAAACTGAACTCACAGAATGCAAAAGCGGCAAGTTCAAAAATAAAACACAAGAACAGAACGTTAAGTCCATTTTAAACCCCTGGGCTAGAAATCGTACCACTGTTAGTCTGCCACATTATTTGGGCTAACGTTTTTTCTTGATCATTCTGAAACTGAGTTTATCTAACACCTTGATAAATTATTTCAAAGGTCTTTTGATAGTTCAAATCACTTCACTTTTACCCTAAGAAATATAAATGACTAGGAATGACCTTCAGATAGTGTTTAGCATCTGTACCCAATCTGACAATAATGTGTTCATCAGGTACCTATGGAGTAAATCACATACAGGCATATTTAAGCTGAATGTCAGTCTGGAAAGCACATTTACTATATTAATTGAAATATCACTCTGTGTAGGTATTGTGTCATCTATTTAAGAAAAAGCTAAAGGTTTTTCCTCCATCATTCTGAAAGTGGGTTTATCTGGTACACTGATAAATTCCTACAATTTGGAAGAGTCAGTTCAAACCACCAGGACCCAATATTTGCACTCTTTCAGGGAATGCAGGCAAATGTGTTAATCCATCTGTAAAATCATATTAGTGCTCTCCTATTAATGTCATATATATGAAAATATCATGGAAAATGCTGAACATGGAGATGGTCAGTAACTAGGAATCTCCACTTCAGGGAGCACACATACGTATCTCCCTCCATCCTAACAATGGGACATATTTTGCACACAGACATTAGAACTTCATGAAGTTTCAACTGTTGATTTTTTCCCAAGCATCATAAAGTTATGATTTAGACAATGTATGACTGAAAGGATTCATTCATAATGCAGAGGCACATTAACATAAATCTTGCACAAAATATGCCTCTAACTGAAACCGAAAGGTATAAAAACATATTTCATTCTTGGTAAAGAACTTGGTGAGGAGACACAACTGTGATTGTATACACAGTTGTCCTGATAATACATTGACATTCACAAACAGCAGATGGCACTGCAGTCTATAAACATTTTAAGTTGCATAAACTTGATTTTCAAATATAGTACAATTCTGTCTACTGAAACTCCTTTTTGTTTCAGCTAAGTACTCTCACACATATTAGTTTATAATAATGTTTGTGATTATTATTTTTTGTTTGTGATTATTTTTTAAAGTCCTTTCTATTCAAGAAAAAGAAGTCAATTCCTATGTCAGAGTAACCAAAGTGGTTGAAGAATAGGTATTAGCCAGAGAAGTCTGGACGGTCAAATCAATCTAGCCACAAAGAAGCTCCTTGAACACAGAGGGATGTCAGGTGTCACATGGCTTTCCTGCACTCTAGTTCATTCTTGACAACCTGTATGCCTGTTCCAGGGACATTTAAAGTTTTTAAATTTTTTATTAAAATTTTTATTTTATTTTCTGGATATCTAAACTTTTAAGGATTTCTTTGTTGTTGTTGTTGGAGACGTTTTATAAAAACAGACATTTTATCAGCAACTTGCTATGTGAACTGTAATCAATAGCAATTTTTAAAACTGTGAAATGATACAAAAGGATAATCTCATCCATGGTCTCTTTCTGTATGCAAGGCACTATACCAAATGTCCTAAAACATTAACTGTTCATTAATCAATATTTAGTGCCTATCCATTCTAAGATGCAAATTTCCATTCCTTTATATATATATATATATATATATAACTTTATCTTAAAGGATTTCTTATGATCTTTACTAATACATTAAGAAGAATGCTAAGCAGTGCTCTTTTATGTACTGAGACTTGAAGTCATGTCATTAGAATAGGAAACGTGAACTCTGACTTTACAACGTATTATAAACGCTTTAAGCTAGGAAAGGTTTTCCACATCCACTGTCAAAGATGGGAGCCTTTTATTCCTCAGAAATCATCGTTCTTTAGGTCATCAAAAAAGAGTACAGCTGCCGCAGCTCATGATGCAGTATCTTCATGAGCCCAGGGCACAGGAAAACCCTAAAAGAACTGCCATGCACAGCAATCATTCTTGGCATGAGAACCAATGAAATACTCTATTCTGCACATACCTGCCAGAGCAGGCCACTTTCCTCTTCTGTGAGATTTTAAAAGCTTCCAAAAATGTTATTACTCCCATTTGCAATACACAGGACATGGAAGAAAGGCTGTTTCCAGTTCTCAGCTTTTCAACAACTCTTAACGTCAGTACTCATAATGGCATCTCACAAAGTAATAAACAGTGTGCAGGTGAGGGCAAAGCACACATTGAGCTAATTAAGAGCTCACTGTGATTAGGATTCCATCAAATATCATAGCAGAACATAAGCAAATTGTACTTGAATTCCATAATGAATATACATGCTGCAGTAACAGTAAAAACCAAGGCAGCCTATTCCAAATTAGC
>NW_016108259.1:236519-238309 GCF_001604975.1 Cebus imitator
GAAAAATTCTAAAGGATGCCAGAGTGGACATCAGTGAAAGCCACACGAAGACCCACTCTCCTTTTTTACAAATAAACTATAAATTAGAAACAGAAATCATCATGCGTGGCTCTAACATTCAAATAAAGTAACATGTAGACTAACCCTATAACTTTGTTCCTTTGTAAATTTCTTGGGCAGCTCTTAGCTGTTGGTGATGTTTACTTCCTCCTTCGCTGCAACCCGGTAAAAGCATGGCATGGAGGGACTGCTACCCAAGGGTCGGTGTTGCTGGCCACCCCACAGCTCACAAAGCCATGCGCCATCTGCTGTGCAGTGGGGTTGTGGTGTACTCTCCCTCCTGCAGGCTCTAGGTTGTCATTGTCATCATCCAGGCTCATCTCATAAAATTCTTTGGAGAGAGGGAGGTGGGGATCTGAGCACAGTGCCAGCCTCCCCTGGTCCTGCCTGCCCACCCCGCCTGAGGGCTCTTCTCACCATCCTTGTCAGCAGCACCAAGCTCCTGGGGGGCTGGGGCCCCTGGAGTGGACTCATTAGCCGGGTGCTGGACCTCGTGGTCGATCATAAGCTGCATCACTGGCCCTTGCAGCTCCAGCAGCTTCACCTGGAGATAGGGGTGCTCAGCTGCCATGCCAGTGCCGGCACCCAGGCTCATGACCACCCCCATCCCCCTCACCCCTGTAGAGATGTTGTACACCTTACCTTCATCCCCTCCTCGGCCTTGGACAGCATACTAACATCATTCTTCTTCTGGTGCTGGGTCTTGGCCACTGCCCTCTGACGGTCATTTGGTTTGATGGACTTTCCTGCGGGAGGACAGGCTCAGACACTGGGTCCCCTCCCAGCACCCTGCAGCTCCCCCTGCCCTGCCCTGGCCTCCTGCTGACTTATCATGTCTCTCTCTCCAGAGAGCTGGATGAGTCCGAGTTCTAGTTTTTCCACCCGCTCCTTGAGGTCCGCATTCTCCTTCACAATGTCGATGAAGTCTCTCTGGAGCCAAAATAATGGGGTCACATCTCGGCAGCGACCTGTCCCTCCCCACCCTTCATGGTCCCTGCCAGGACTCACTCACTTGCAGCTTGTTGATGGCTTCCTGCAGGGCCCGCTGGGTCTCCCCACACCCACACTCACTCCCAGTTCCTGTGGCCGCGGCCGCTGCCTCTGGCTCCTTAAGGGCCAAGGCCACCAGGTGAGCGTGGTCCTGGCAGCACACCTGTTGTTTCTGGAGCTGCTCACAGAGCTGTGCCTGCTCCTTCTGGGCACCGGCTCCAGCAGGGTTCAGGGATGGTACCTGAAGGCAAGGGGGGAGCATTCTTGTAGGGGAATACACAGGGCAGACAGGGCAGGGAGGTGGAGTGCAGCCCCTTCCCTTGGGGCCTCAGAGAGTGCACCTGTCAGTCATGAAGGTGTCTGACCACTGGCTCCCTGAAGGGGTGAGGGTCCAAAGGAATCCGAAGGTGGGGAAACCAAGAGCATAAGGGGGTCTGGGAGGGACCACAGAGGAAGGTGGCCTGCCCACACGCCTGGCCCCTGGCTCCAGCCTAAGAGACTACCTCCCTTGCCTAGAACCCCATGCCTCCTACCCCAGCCTAAAGTCTCACGTCCTTCCTTCCACCATTTAAACTGTAGGTGACTGACTGGTGGAAAAGCAGAGGGAGCTGACCACCATCTGCCAAGTGTGCCACGCATCATCTCATTTAATCCTCAGCACCCATGCAAGGAAAATGCTAACTTCCTTTGGAAGTTAAAGAAACAGAGACTAGAGATGCAAAGTAGTCCAATGGTGACCA
>NW_016108259.1:239369-241992 GCF_001604975.1 Cebus imitator
AACAAAACAAAAACACTCTTCTGGGTGCACAGCTCCTCTCAGGCTCCCCAAACCTGGCCTCACTGCTAATGATTCCTCACACCCAAATTGTAGCCAGTCTTCCAAGCCACTTTCAGATAGATAGCACTGTGGGTGGCTGACAACGGGAACCCCTCCCTCTTTGCTGATGGGGACACTGAGGCTCATGGAGATTACAAGACTTGCCATCTCCTGGCACAGGCCTCTTTCCCTCTGCCTCAAAGCCCTTCCAGCCACCCACCTCCCTGGGGCACTCTAAGCCACCCCCACAGCCCTCTGATGCCAGTCCTGCTCCCGGGTCATGCCAGCCCCATCTTACCCAGATGGTTTTGTAGGTGGGCAAGGCTCCCCTTCAGCTCCTCGATTTTAATTGCATCCTGCCTTTTCTCCATTTTGAATATTTCAATCTGCCCAAAGCACAGGGGGAAAGGGCCCTGGAGACAGGGGCTGGTGGCTGGACAGACTACCATCTCCCTCTCCGCCCCCAGCTGCACAAAGCCCAGTTCCATAACCACCCCTGGGTGGACTATTCTTTTTACAGATGCCAGTGAGCCATCTAAGGCGGGGGGCTGAAGGGTCAGCTCTCACTTCTCCTGCCATTTTCAGCATTTGCTGCTGCCACTGCGCCTTCTCTGTTTTGAGTTGTTGAGCGTATGCGTCTGTTTCTAGCTGAGCTTTCTTAAGACACTCCGTCACCTGCAAGAATGGACCCAGGAGTTAGGAAGGGCTGTCACTGGTCCTCACCTGTTCCTGGCCACCTGGGGTCACCTTCCTTCCACATCCCTGCCTCCGCAAAGTCTCACCTCTGCCACCTGTGATTTTAGAAGTTCCCGCTCCTGTAGAAACTGCTGTAACTGCTGCCCAAGGACTGCTTCACAGCAGCTCGAGGACTGGAGGGTGAAGAGGGAGAAGCTTCAATCTGGAGAGCCTGGGCCATTCCACACAGTGCCCCTTAAAAGGGCTAGGGCTGGGCTTAATACACAACTTGGTCATTAAAATCAAGGCACATGGTATGGATTTTAACAGAACTCAGTAAAGTTGGAAGGGACAGGCAAAGAGATCAAATTATAGCTGGCTAACCGAGGCCCAGAGAGATCAGATCATATTCTATTGTTATTCCTGTTATTACTACTGCTGTTGAACCTTTACTGAGTGCGTCACCAGGTAGCATGCTAACAATCCCATTAACCTCACAGCCACCATGTGAGGCAGTTACTACCAGTACCTCTATTGTGTAGACGGAAAACATGGAGAATTAGAGGCTAGGTGGTTGCCTAAGATCACTTAGACAGAGCTGGGATTTGAACACCTAGGCCCATCTGATCCTCTAAGTCCATTTTTTTTCCTGCTGGGGGTGGGGGCACAGACAGAAAGGGGGAAATGAATCTTTTGTTCACTTTTTGAAAGGATGATACATTCGCATAGTCCAAAACTCAGAAGGTACAGAAGGGAAGTATCTCCCAGCCACCTGTGCTCTCTCCTGAGTTTTTTACAAATCCTTGCAGACATGTTTTATGTATATTATCATAGTATGTACACACACACACACACACACACACACACACACACGTTTCCTCTCTCTACACAAATGGTAACATGCTAAAGCTACTCTTCTGTACCTTCACAGTCCAAGTACCCAGTCCCCCACCTAGGACTTGGCCAAGGCCACAGCCAGGTAAGGGCAGGGCGGGCATTTGGCCTCTGAGCTCTGCGTCCAGTGCTGGCTCCCCATAGTGCCCTTCAACTCACCCACAGCAGCACCAAGGGGAAACTGGAGCCCAGGATTGGCAGCGTGGAATCAGGGGACCCCACCAGACTCTTACCAATAAGTCCATGGTGTTATTCAGTTTACTGGTTGTGACGGAGCTCGAGTCCAGGGCTATTGGTAGTTGGTGTGCGCTCTGAGGCGCATGCAGGGAGGAGGAGTTGGAGGAGGATCAGGGGAGAGGTAGAGAGAACAATCATTAGGGTTGGGGTGTGTGGGAGCTGTCTCGGCTGGCAGAGGGGCACCCACATGCCACTGTGGGAGGAGGGTGGAGGGCTGGCCTGCATGGTCACTGTACCTCAGCTCAGGGCCTCTTACCTCTGGATCTTTCACGGTGGCACATGGTGCAGGGCCCTCCTTGGGACCACCTGCTGCTGACTACAAGAGATGAGAGTGCACATGGAGATGTTCTGTCCCCCTCAGTGTCCAAGCCTCTGACTTCCTTTCCTCTCCATTAGCTGGCAGCACTTCCTGTTCTGCCTCTCGGACCCTTTGTCCCATGACTTCTCTGTGCCAGCTCCTCTCATGGTTCTTATCTCCCACCATCCCACCCTGGGGCCCTTTCAGTGACTCTTAAAGGGACAGCCTGACAGCAAATGGCTGTTCTCACTGGGCTGGCTTCCCCTTGAGACTGGGGATGAGGAAAACCAAACAGCAAGGACACTTTCCTGGGTGTCCTGGGTGTTTACAGCGGGCCATGTACTAGGGATTAACAAAAAAACAACAGCAATAACGAATCTCATTTCACCCTCACAAATGAAAGTCAGACAATATCGCCTCTATTTCACAGATGTGAAAGGAGAGGCCCAAAAAGCTCCAGCAACTTGCCCTAAATCATAT
>NW_016108260.1:0-24572 GCF_001604975.1 Cebus imitator
TTCCTAGTCTGTGGGCAATAAAAACACGGCGTCCACTCACCCTCTGCGCTTTCACTGGGAGCTGCAATCCTGAGCTGTTCCTAAACGGCCATCTTGGATCCACCCCCAGCCCACAATGTTAATGGTGACATGCCACTGAGCCCCGCACCTGGGTGATGTTATTCTTCTGCCTAAGCCCTGCCAACAGAAATAATTTTGACACATCTCTGGTTCAACAACCAGGTGATGTAACATGTTACTTGGTTCACACTCACAGGTGTCATTTTGACATGTAACTTTACCTCGAACTTGAGTGATTTGCCTCTTTAGCCTGGGCTAATCCCACAAATAGAATTGTGACATATACCTGGCACAATCACCTAGGTGATATAACTCTTCTTCCTTTGTGCTGCCCTCAGAGGGAATATATTGTAATATATTACTGGCCCCAGCTCCTGGCGAGGTAACCCATCTCTTTCTCCTGGACCCTGCCCCCAGTAGGGTTCATAAATATCCCTGGGCCCTATATCCACATTATGTGACTTTCCTGCCTGGGCTTTGTCCACAGGCGTCATTGTGTCATATCGCCAGGCCCATCCCTCAGGTGGTGTAACTCTCCTCTTGTGCCCAGATGCTGCCCACAGGAGGGATTGTGACATAGGCCTGGACCAAGGACCTGGGTGATGTGACACTCCTGCGTGAGTTCTGCCCCAACAGGATATTTTCACATATCACTGACTTCAGCACCTAGGTGATGTGCCTCTCCTCTCCTGCCTGGGTTCTGCCCACACAGGTCATCGGAACATTTCACTTGGCTCAGCACCAAGATGGTGTGACTTTCCTATCTGAACCTTTCCCACTGGGGGCACCGTTACATATTCCTGGTCCAGTACCCAGGTGGTGTGACTCTCCTACCTTGTGGGATTGTTACCTACCTTTGGACCCAGCCAATAGAAAACATGTTGACTCTTGTACTTCATAATAGGGAATCAGGTAAGATCATAGATCCATACTAGAATTAAGGTCTCAGAGCTTACTGCAACTCTCATATATATCATCAAGCCCTCCAGTGGTATAGAGAGTGTCATAACAGAGCCCAGCACACAGTTGTGATTGTGACCCTCATATCCACACCTGGCTGACAGTAAAGATTGTCAACCTTTCACATGAACACAGTCCACTGTGGAGGTTCCTCATCTTACAGAGACAGTCAAATGTTGGAATTGTGACTCTTCTATGTGAGTGCATTCCACAGGTTGAATGATGGCTCTCACACCAGGATTAAGCATACATGTTAGGCTGTGATTTTTCTACCAAGACGTGTGCAGGTGTGATTGGGGATGTCATATCCACCATTAAGATTGTGACTCATGTATTTAAACCCAACTCACAGGAGATGTTGACTCTCATACCTGGAGCTGAGACGTGCTGGATTGCGATTCTCATTTTTAGATTTTACCGAAGGTGTGATTGTAACATATACCTTTGCCTAACATTGGAGTGATTTGATTCTCATGTGTGAGCCCAGCATGCATGCAGATGGGACTATGACATATACCTGGGCCAAGCACTTAGATGATGTGACTCTTCTGCCAGGGCAGGGCCCTGCTCTAGAGAAGGATTTTAACGTATTTCTGGACTCATCATGTAGGTGATATTACTTTTCTTCCTGGGTCCTTCCCAAAGTTGAAATTGTAATGTATATCTGAGCACAAACCACAGGTAAGGTAATTACTCTCATACCTGGACCAAGACAATCAGAGACTTTTACTCTTGAAGCTTGACTTAGAACAATGGGTAAGTCCAGGGTTTTCTACTTGTACAAAGTACACGGAAGATTATGACACTCACAGTTATCATATAAAGCACTCGGATTGTACCAAGTGTCATAAAAGAACCCAATGCAGAGATGAGGTTATTACTCTTCTGTGCACACCCAGCTGACAGGATTGTCACCCTCACACATGGACAGAAGCTGCTGGTGAAATCCTGAATCTCCCTTACAGTCACAGTCTACAGTTGGGATTTTGTTTCTCATATGTAGATCCAGACACAAATAAGATGGAGACTCATTTCTGAACCCAGCTTACAGGCAGGATGATAACCCTTATACTTGATCCCAGCCAATAAAAGAAATATTGACTCTTGTGCCTGGGCTTAAGGCAAGGAGTAGTATCACAGGACTATACCACTACAAAACCCTCAGAGCAGACTGAAACCCTTCACATACCCTATTAAACTCTCTGTGGTAACAAGACTGTAATAATAGGGCCCAGTGCACAGGTGAGATTGTTACCCTTGTATGTACACCCAGCCAACAGTAAGGAGTGTCACCCTTTCACATAAACAGAGCCCATTGTTGAGGCTCTGAATTTCACATCTGAAGAAAGTTGAAAGTTGGACTTGTGACTCTCATATGTGGATCATTCACCACAGGTAGAATGGTGCCTGTCAAATCGAGATTCAGCACAACTGTGGGAATATGGCTGCCCTACTAGGACACTGTTCACAGGTGGAGTTGAGGCTGTCATGTATGGACCTCGTCCACCATTGAAATTCTGTCTTACATACTTGGGCACAACTCACAGAAGATATTGACTCTCATATCTGAAGCCTGGAAATGTGTAAGATTATGAGTCTTATTCCTAGTCCTTCCTGAAGGTGTGATAATGACATATACTTTTGCTCAGCACCTGATTGATTTTACTGTCTTGTGGAAGCCTAGCCACCAACTGGGAGTTGAAATTCTGAAATATACCAGGGCCAATCCCCTGGGTGATATGACTCTCCTGCCTGGGCTCTGCCCACAGGGAACATAGTGAAATGCTCTGGGTTTATCACCTGAGTGATGTGACGCTACTTTCCTCCTATGTCCTGCCTCCAATGAGGACTTTGTCATACACTGAGTGAACCAGTTTGTGATATGACTCTCCTCTATTGACTGGGCCCTGCTAACCATAACAATTGGTACATACAGCTGAGCCTAGTACCTAGATAATGTGACTCTCTTTTGCTGCCTGTGCCCTGCCTACATAAGAGATTGTGATGTCACTGGGCCAAGCACCCAGGTAATGTGACTTTCCTGCCTTTGCCCTGTCTGCATTGTGCGTTGTGAAATATGACTGAGCCTAGAACCCAGGTGATTTAACTTTTTGGTGGAAACTGTCAACAGAAGAAATTGTGACATATCCCTGGCCCATCACCCAGGTGATGTGACTCTCTTGCCTTCTGTTCATGCACAGGTAGGATTATGACCTGTACCTCAGCCCAGCACACACACATGATGTTTGTCAGATGTGGCACCACCCAATAGGAGAGATTTTGACTCTCAGATTGCTTTAGGGCAAAGGGTAAGGTCCTAAATCTTCTACTTGTAGAAAGTTACAGAAAATTCTGAACACATATATTATGAAGTCTTTGAGTGGTACAGAGTTTTATAATACATACCAGAACACAGGTGATATTATGACTCTCATGAGCATGCCCTGCTGAAAATTAGGATTGTCATCCTTATGCATGAGCAGAGCCTATGTTGAGCTCCTGAATCTCACATGCAGATGAAGTCCAAGGTTGGAATTTGACTGTCGTATGTAAATATGGCCACAGGTGGGAATGGTGACTCATTTCTAGATTTAGCTCACAGGCCCAATAATGACTGTAATACCTGGATCTAGCCAATAGAAGAGATGTTGACTTAGTAGGTAGGTCTAGGGCAACAGGTAATGCCCTGGGTTTCTTACTTGTACAAAAGTTACAGAGCCCTACAACACTCAAGCATATTGTACAATGCCCTCAGGTGTTAAAGAGAGTTTCATAACAGGGCCTAGCACATAGACAAAATTGTGACTCTCATATGCACACTCAGCTGACAGTAAGGATTATCATCCTCCCTCATGGACACAGCCCATTGTTGAGATTCTGAATCTCATAGCTGGAGGCAATGGAAAGTTGGAACTGGGACTGTCATACATGGATGCAGACCACAGGTAAGATCGTGGCATTTGGATTAAGATTAAACATTCTGTGAGGCTGTGTCTCCTTTATTAGGACACTGATTTCAGATGAGATTGGGGCTCTCATGCACAGATCCAGTCCACTGTTGACATTGTGACTCATGTACTTGGACAGAATTCACAATAGGTGTTGACTTTCATATTTGGAGCCAGGCCACATGCAGTATTGTGAAACTCATCCCTGAACCTATCTGCAGGTGTGATTTTGAAACATACCTTATTCCAGCACCTGGTTGATTTTATTCTTCTGCCTTGGTCAACTGTAAATGTTGGGATTGTGACATATACCAGGCCAAGCATATAGGCGATGTGACTCTCCTGTCTGGGCTATTCTCTCAGAGGAGATTTGAAATATTTATGCACCAATCACCTAGGTGATGTGACTCTCCTCTCCTGCCTGGGCTTAGCCTCCAAGGGGCATTGTGACATATCACTGGGTCCATCATATAGGTGATGTGACTCTCCTCTCTGCCTGGGCTCCACCCTCATTTGGAATGTTGACATATCCCTGGGCCCATCACCTAGGTGATATGATTCTCCTCTTTTTGCCTTGCACCTGCTTCCTGGGAAATTTTGACATATTACTGAGCTCAGCATCTAGTAGATATGACTGTCATTTTTTACCTGGACCCTGCCTACTGAAAGGACTGTGACAAAGCAGTGGGCCAAGCACTCAGGTGATGTGGCTCTCCAGCCTAAGCAATGCCTATAGTTGGGATTGTGACATGAACTTGAGCCAAACATCTAAGTGATGTAACTCTTCTGCCTGGCCCTTCCCTCAGAGGGCATTGTGACACATCTCTGTGCTTATCACCTAGGTCATGTGATTCTTCCTTATTCCTGGGCTCTGTTCACAGGGTAGTTTGAGATATACTGCTAGACCTGGCAGTCAGGTAATTTGACTTTCCTGCCTTGGCTCTGCCCACAGAGGGCATTGTGATGTATCACTGGGCTTAGCAGCCAGGTGATGTGACTTTCCTGCCAGGACTCTTCTCACAAAAAGGATATTGACATATCTCTGGCTCAGCATTCAGGTGAGGTGGCTTGCTTTTCTGGTCCCTGCCCATAGGTGGTATTTTCACATATATCTGGGTCCAGTTCACAGGCATAATGATAATTATCATACATGGACACAACCAACAGAAGAGGTTTTGACTCTTCTAGCTGGGCTTATGGTAATGCATCATGTCTTTGGTTTCCTACTTTTGAAAATATAACAAAGTATTAGGAGGCTTGCGCATATACTATATGCATGTGCTATAATGCCCTTCGGTGGTACAGAGAGCTTCATTACAGGGTCCAGCACAGAGCAAATAGTTAAAATTGTCAACAGTCCATTGTTAAGACCCTGACTCTTACTCATAGTCACAGTCCATAGTTGAAATTTTGAGTGTCCTGTGTGGATCTAGCCATAGGTAAAATGGTGACTCTTTGCTGGACATAGCTCACAGGCATGGTAATGGCTCTCATATCTGAACCAGTCAGTAGAAGAGATGAGGAATCTCATCCTTAGGCTGGAGCAATAAGTAAAATCATGGGTTTATATAAGCACAAAGATTTCAGAGTGGATTGCAAGTCTCACACATATTATATAAAGCCACAGATGATGCAAACAATAATATAACAAGGCCCAGGACAGTGTTGAGATTTTGACTCTCATATGGACATACTGTCAACAGTAAAGATTTTCACACTCCCACATGGACACGGTCCACAGCTGAGGTTCTGAATCTTACACCCAAAGGCAGTCAAAGTTGGTATTGTTACTCTTATACGTAGATCCAGACTTCAGGTGAGATGTGAGCCTCTTAGCAAGATTCAACACTTATGTTAGCTTCTAACTCTCCCCATGTGTGCTGACTAAAATTGAGTCATGCATAGATTCAATTCATTGTTGAAATTGTGACTTGCGTATTTGGCCACATGAGAAATGTAAAAGTTCACAAGCTCTGTACTTTCATACCTGATCCTAGAACATGTGCAGGAATGTAAATTCCATTCCTAAACATTCCCAGATATGAGATTGTGAAATATACCTTCCCCAGCCAGAACTTGACTGATTTGACTATACTGCCTGAATAAAGCCCACAGTTTGAATTGCGACATATGCCTAAGCCAATAGCCTCGGTTATGTGACCCTCCTGCCTAGTCTCTTCTCACAGGTGGCATTGTGAGATATCTTCCATCTCATTTTCAGTTGATATTATTGTCCTCTCCTGTCTGGGTCTTGTTCACAAAGGGTATTGTGACATATTGCTGAGCCCAGTGCTCAGGTGTTATAATCTTTCAGCCTGGGCTCTGCTCACAGGAGATATTGTGACACATCACTGGTCCCACCACGATAGTGATGTGAATTTTCTACTAGCACTCAACTTACAGAGGGGATATTGATATATCCCTGGCTCAATATCCAGGTAATGTGACTCTCCTGCCTGTTGTGCCCACAGGTAGGATTGTGACATATACCTAGGTTCAGGTCACAGAAATAATGGTGATTGTCATATGAGAGCCCAGCTAATAGAAGAGATTTTGACTCTCACAGCCGAGCTTAGAACAATCAATAAGATTTTGTGTCTCATAATTGCATAGAGGTTACAGATGATTATGGCTCTCATGAATATTATATAAAATACTTGGGTCTTATTAGAGCCCATCAGAGAGTTGAAACTGTACCTCTCATGGAAACACTATTGAACAATTACAACTGTTACTCTACACATGGACAAAGTTCACTGGCAAGGTTCTGAATCTTACATTTGCAAACAGTCCACAGTTGGAATTGAGACTGTCATATGTGGATCTGGCGATAGGTCAAAAGGTGACTCATTTCTGGACCCAGCTTATAAGCATGTCAATGACTCTCACACCTGGTCCCAGCTAATGGAAGAGATGTGGACTCTTGTATCTAGACTTAGGGAAGTAAAAAAGATCCTGGGTTTTCTACTTTTATAGGGGTCTCAGAGAATTACAATACTCATGTCCATTGTATAATGCTCTCAGGTGGTACAGAGAGTATGAAAATAGGGCTTAGGTAAAAAATTGAGATTCTGACTCTTGTATGCACACACAGGCCACAGTTAAAATTGTAATCGTTAAATGTGAACAGAATCCATTCACGAGGTCCTGGATCTCTCTCTCACAGAAACAGTTCACAGTTGGAATTGTGACTGTCAAATGTGGATCCTTCAACAAATGGGATGGTGACTCATTTGTGGACCCAGCTCACAGATACGCTGATGACTCTCATACCTGGACCCAGCAAATAAGAGAGGCATTGGCTCTCATGCCTAAGCTTAGGGCAACATTTAGGATCATGAGTTTATACCAGCATGAAGGTCTTAGAGCAGGTTTTGATTCTCATGCAGACCATATGGAGCCCTTGATTAGCACAGAAGGTGTCATATAAAGACCCAGCACATAGGTGACATTGTGACCCTTCTATGTGCACAAAACATACAATGAGGGATGTCATTCTCCAATATGGAGAATCTTAGCCCAATGTTGAGATTCTGAATATCACACCCAGATCAGCTGGAAGTTGACATTGTGACTCTTTGACAAGGACCCAGTTAACAGGTAGAATGGTGACTTTCATACCAAAACTCAGGATACCTGTGAGGCTGCGACTGCCTTAACGATATAGTGTTTGCAGGTGAGGTTGGAGTTCTCATGCACGCATTCTCTCAACAAATAAGATTGTAATTTGTGTACTTAAACCCAATTCACAGAAGATGTTGTCTCTTATACCTTGACCCAGGAAATGTGTGGGACTGTGAATCTCATCCCAGGATCTTCTTTCAGGTGTGACTCTGGCATTATATATATGTATATGTGTGTGTGTGTGTGTGTGTGTGTGTGTGTGTGTGTGTGTGTGTGTGTGCATGTGTGTACTTTTTTTTTCTCAGCACTTGGTTGACTTTACTCTATTGCCTGAGTCCAGCCAACATTTGAGATTGTGATATATATGTAGCCCAGACAATTAGGTGATGTGACTGTCCTGCCTGGACCCTGCTCATAACGGGCATTGTAATTTATCTCTGAGCCCATCACCTAGTTGATGAGACTCTACTTTCCTGCCTGTGTCCTGTCTCCAGTAAGTTTTGTTACATATCATCTGGTCTATTACCTAGGTGATATGAGTCTTCTCTTGTGACTAGGCCCTGTTAATAGGGTAAATTGTGACATATTTCTGGGCCCAGAATCTAGGTGATGTGACTCCCCTTTGCTGCATGGGCCCTTCCTACACAAATAAATGTGACATATTGCTGGGCCAAACAGCAAGGTGATATGATCCTTTTGATTGGGTTCTGCCTAAAGTCCTAAAGTGGGCATTGTGACATATCACTGAGCCTAGCACAAAGTTGACATACCATTCCTGTGTGGGTCCTGCCCATGAAGTGATATTGACATTTCTCTGGCCCACCATTCAGGTGATGTGAGTTTTCTCCCCGGTTCTGCCAATAGGTGGGATTGTGAACAAGACCTAGGCTCAGGCAACAGTCATGATAATGACTTTCTTGCATGGACCCAGTCAATAAAAAAATTTCACTCTAATAGCTAGACTTAGGGCATCAACTAAGGTCATTGGCCTACTAATTATAAAAATGTCACAGAAGATTACAACACTAAACGTCTTGGGGTGTATAGAGAGTTACATAACAGTCACCAGTACACAGGTGACATTGTGACTCTCATAGACAACTGTAGCCAACAATTAGAACTGTCACCTCCACATAGGGACAGAGCCCACTGGTGAGATTCTGAATCTCATACATGGATGCATTTGAAATTGTGATTGTCATATGAGGCTCTGGCCTCAGCCTTGATACTGACTAATTTCTGGATCCAACTTACGTGCAGGGTATTGACTCTCATACTTAGACCAAGCCAATAAGACAGACATTGACTCTAGGCTTAGGGCACTGGGTAAGGTCCTGTGTTTCCTACCTATACAGAGGTCACAGAGGACTATGTCACCCTAGTATATGGCATAATTCCCTCAGGTGCTACAGTGCAGGTTAAAACAGGGCCCAACACACAGTTGAAATTGTGACTCTCCTATACACATCTGGTCAAGTTAAGATTGTCACCCCCACACAAGACAGTGCCCACTGCTGAGGTTGTAAATCTCTCATGAGTCACAGTTGATATTGTGACTCTCATATGTGGATCCCACCACAGGTATGATGGTGACACATTTCTGCATCTCACTCATCACAGGCACAGTGATGAATCTCCTTCCTGGGCACAATCAATAGAAAAGATGTTGACTCTTCTCTCTGGACTTAAAGAAATGAGTAGGATTGCTGGGCATGATGACTTATGACTGTAATCCCAGCACTTCTGGAGGCCGTTGCGGGTGGATCACCAGAGGTCAGAAGTTTGAGACTAGCCTGGCCAACATGGTGAAACCCATCTCTACTAAAAATACAAAATTAGCCAGGTGTGGTGGCCCATTCCTGTAATCCCAGCTACTTGGGAAGCTGAGGCAGGAGAATCTCTTGAACCTGGGAGGCAGAGGTTGCAGTGAGCCAAGATTGCATCATTTCACTTCAGCCTGGGCAAGAAGAGTGAAACTCCATCTCGAAAAGAAAGAAGAAGAAGGAGAAGGAGAAGGAGAAGAAGAGGAGGAAAAGGAGGAGGAGGAAGAGAAGAAGGAAGAGGAAAAAAGAAGGAGGAGGAGAAGAAGAAGGAGAAGGAGAAGAGAAGGAGAAGAGAAGGAGGAGAAGAAGAAGGAGAAGGAGAAAGAGAAGGAAGGAATGGGTAAGACTGTCCACACAGGCATGCAAATCTCAGAGAGTATTGTGGTTCTCATGCATATCTTTCAATGCCCTCAGGTGGTACAGAGAGCACCATAACAGGGCTGAAAACACAGGTAAGATTCTTACTCTCATATGCACATCCAGACAACAGTATTGTCCCTTTACAAATAGACACAGTCCACTGTAAAGATTCTGAATCTCACATTTAGAGGCAGTCAAATGCTGGCATTGTTACTGTAATACATGAATTCTATATACAGGTAGGATGATGGCTAGGACCAAGATTTAACACTCATGATATTTTGACTTTTTTACTGAAACGCTGTCTGCAGGTGGCGTTGGGACTCTCATGCATGAATTCAGTCCACTGTTGAGATTGTTACTTGCCTTTTGGGTGCAACTCAAAGAAAGTCTCGACTATGAACCTGGAGCTAAGACATGTGTGGGATTGTAAATTTTATCTCTGGACCTTTAAACAGGTGTGATTGTGACATATGCCTTTGCTGAGAATCTGACTGATTTCACTCTGTTGTCTAGACCCAGCCTACAGTTTAGATTGTAAAATATACTTAAGTGGAACATATAGATAATATGACTTTCCTGTATTATGACATATCTCTGGGCCAATTACATAGGTGATGTGACTCTCCCAATCTGCCTGGGCTAGTCCACTAGGGTAACTGTGAAATCTCTGGGCCTACGTTATGTGACTCTTTTGCTTTGAATCTGTTTACAAAAGGATGGTGACAAATCACTGGACTCATCACCTAGATGATGTGACTGTCTTCTGCCTGGAACATGTATACGGGGTGGATTTGACATATTTCTTTGCCAAGCAGCCAGGAGATGTGGCTTTTATTGCTAAGACCCTGCCCAAAGGAAAAATACCAACATATCACTTGCCCAGAACCTCGTTGATTTGATTTCTCCCTCTTGGTCTTTGCCCGCAGGTGAGATTGTCACATATAATTAGGCCCAGCTCACAGGTATAATAAAGACTCTCATGTTGACCCAGCTAGTAGAAGAAATTTCGACTCTTATAGCTAGGCTTAGAAAATCAGGTAAGGATATGGGTCTTCTACATGTGGAAAGTTTACACAACATTACAATACTCATGCATATTCTATAAAGCCCTTGGGTGATATAGGGAGTGTCATATCAGGTCCAGCACAGAAGTGAAATTGTGACCCTCATAGGCACACCCAGCTGACATTTAGCATTGTCTCCCTCACACATTGACAAAACTTACCAATGAGGTCCTGATTCTCATATAAGGACATGGTGCACATTTAGAATATTGATCATCAAATGTAGATCTGGCCAAAGGTCAGATGGTGAGTCATATCTGAACCCAGCTTACAGGCCCAGTGATGACTCTTCTACCTGGACCCAGCCAATAAGAGCGCTAGGCTTAGGCCAAAAAATAATGTCCTGAGTTTTCTACTTTAAGAGAAATCACAGGTGATTCCCACACACACATCATATTGTATAAAGCCCTCAGATGGTACAGAGAGTGTCATAATAGAATCCAGCATAACACTGAGATTGTGACTATTGTATGTGCACCCAGCTGACTGTTTAAATTATCACCCTACACACAAACACAGCAGAATAATGAGTTCCTGAGTCTCACTGACAGATATAGTCCACAGTTAGAATCATGCCTGTCACATGTGGATTGAGCCACAGAAGGGATGTAGACCCATTTCTGTACCCAGATCACACGGACATAAATGGCTGTCATACCTGGACCCATATATAGGAGAAATGTTGACTCTTATGGCTGGGCTTAAGACAATGGGCATGATTCTACATTTGAGATTGGAATATATACCTCGGCAAGCACAAAGGTCTCAACGCAGATTGTGACACTCACATATATGGTATAAAACATCAGGAGGTACAGACAGTGTCATAACAAAGATGAGAAAGCAGGTACAATTGTGACTCTCATATGCACACGTGGCTGACAGTAAGAATTCTTCCCCTCCCACAGGAACACTGCCTACTTATGACGTTCTGAATCTCACACTCAGAATCAGCCAAAAGTTGGAACTGTGACTCTCATATGTGGATGCAGTCCGCAGGTAGGATGGTGACTCTCACACCAAGATTCAGCACCCCTGTGAGGCTATGACTCCCCTACTGGACACTGCAAGTGGGGCTTAGGCTCTCATGCACAGATCCAGTCCACACTTGAGGTTGTGACTCGAGTACTTGAACACGTCTCACATGATATGTTGACTGTCAGAAGTGAAGCCAGGACATTTGTGGGATTTTTGAATCTTTAAACCTTTCTGCAGGTGTGATTGTGGCATATATCTTTTCCCAGCACCTGATTGATTTTTCTGTCTTGCCTGGGCCCATGATACAGTTGAGATTGTCACATATACCTGGGCCATGCACTGTATTAATGTGCCTTTTCTGCATGAGCCCTGTCCTCAGGGGAAATAATGATATATCTCTGGGCCAATCATCAAAGTGAAGTGACTCTTTTTTTTTTTGCCTGGGCCTTGCCCTTAGTTGAGACTATGACATATCACTGGGCGCTTAACCCAAATGCTGTAACTCTTCTTCCTGGATTCTAATTACAGAAGGCTTTGTGAAATGCCTCTAGGCCAATCATCTAGGTGATGTGCCTCTGCCTTCCTGCCTGAACCCTGCCCTCAAAAGGCACTGTGACATATCACCAGGCCCAGCTTCCAGGTGATGTAACTGTCCTGCCTTGGCCCTGCCTACAGGAGGTGCTGTGACATATTGCTGGACTCAGCACCTAGCTGATATGACCCTCCTGAATTGCCCCTGCTCTCAGGGGGGATTTTGACCTATCACTGGGCCAATCACCTAGGTGACGGGGTTCTCCTCTGCTTCCTGGACCCTGCCCAAAGTGGCAATTGTAATATATCTCTGGCCTCCACCCAGGTGATTTGACTCCTGTGCCTGTTCTCTCCCCAGAATTGGAATTGTAAACCACACATGGGCACAGCTTACAGGTGGGATGATGACACATCCCTGAAGATATTTTGACTCTTATAGTTAGTCTTAGGATAAATATGAAGGTCCTAAGACTTCAACTTGTAGGGTGTTCTTGGAGTATTATGACTTTTAGGCACATTATATGAAGCTCTCGAGTGCTACAAAGAGTGCCATAATAGAGCCCAGGACATGGGTGAAACTGTGGCTGTTGAATGCACACCCAGCCAAAAGTAAGGATTATCATCCTCCCACATGAATAGAGCACACTGTTGAGGTTCTGAATCACACATCAAGAGGCAGTAAAGTTGGAATCATGAATTTCATACATCAATCCAATCCACAAATGGGATGATAACCCTAAGACCCTAAGACCAGGATTTAGAACACCCGGGGGCTGTGATTCTCCTATTAAAACACAGTCTGTAGGTAAGATTGGGGCTCTCTTGCACTGATTTAGTCCACTGTTTTGATTTACTTGCATACTTGGACTCAACTCACAATAGGTGTTGACTCTTATGCTTTTAGCTGGAAAATGTTCAGGATTGTGAATTTCTTCTCCTGACTGGGTCCAGGTATAAGTTTTATTACTGTGCCTCTGAGCTGGATTCAAAAATGAGTCACTACCTTACCTGTGGCTGCATCTACATATGACAGTCACAATTTCCAATCTCTATCGTGTTTGCATGTGAGATTTAGGAGCTTATCAGTGGGCACTGTCCATGTGTGAGGGTGACAATTCTGTCAGCTAGATGTACATGTAAGAGTCACTGTCTCACTTTTGTGCTGGGTTCTGTTACGACACTCTCTGTACCACCTGAGGGCCTTATACAATGTGCATGCCTCGGTGTCATAATCCACTATAACGTTCATTTAAGTAGGAGACCTAGAACCTTGCCTGTTGCTATAAGCCTAGCTGTGAGAGTCAAAAGCTCTTCTCTTAGTTGGATCCAGGTATGCAAATCATCAACTTACCTGTAAGCTGTGACCAGGTATATGGCACAGTTTCACCTGTCGGCAGGAATCAGACACAAGAGTCACATCACCGAGGTGTTGGGTCAGTGATATGTCACAACCTTACTTTGTGCAGGGTTCAGGCAACAGAGGAGAGACACATCAGCTACATGATAGGCCCAGTGATAGATCACAATCCTCTCTGAGAGCATGGCCCATTCAGGAGAGTCACATCTGCTAGCTGCTCAGCCAAGCAGTATGTCACAATGTCCCCTATGCAGAGGGCCAAGGCAGGATAGTTATATCACTGGGAGCTGGGACAAGCAATATGTCTCTTGCAAAAATTGTTCAGGCAGAAGAGCAGGGTCACATCACCTAGGTGGTGGGCCCAGAGATATGCCACAATGCCATTTGTGGGCTGGGCCCTAGGAGGAGAATAACATCACCTGGTGCTGGCCCAGCAATGTGTTACAATCCCAACTGTGCGAAGATTCCAGGCAAGAGACGAGGGTCACATCACCAAGGTGACTGGCCCAAAGATATGGCATAATGTCACCTTTGGGCAGTGCCAAGGAAGGAGGGTCAAAACACCTCTGTGCTGGGCACAGAGATATGTCACAATACACCTTGTGGGCAGAACCCAGGCAGAAGAGAAGAGTCACATCACATCCAGGTGCCGGGCCCAGTGACATGTCACAAATCCCCCATGGGCAGGGCTCAGGCACCCCTTGGCTAGGGGTTTAGCCAAGCAATATGTCAAAATTATTCCCATTGGTAGGGCCCCGCTCATACCCCACAACAAAAGAGTCACAGCATTTGGGTGCTTCTGCCAGTGAAAAGTCACAAGCCCTTTTGAGGGAAAGCCATGAAGCAGAGGTGAGTCACATTACCTAGATGATGATCGCAAAGATATTTTACAATGTTTTCTGTGGGCAGGTTCCAGGGAGCACAGTCACCTCACTTGAGTGCTGGACTCAGGAAAACATCACAATCTTCTCTGATGGAAGAGCCCAGGAGAGAAGAAAGAGCCACATGACCTGGGTGCTGCATCCAGTGACATGTCAACATCTCTACTGTGGGCAGAGTCCAGCCAAGTGAGGAGAGTCACATCTCTTAGGTGATTTGCCAGAGATATTTAACAGTGTCCCCTGCGGTCAGCACACAGGCAGAAAAATCACATCTCCTGGGTGTTAGGCCCAAGAATATGTCACAATGTTCCCTATGAGCAGGGCTCAGGAAGAAAAGGAGAATCACATCACCTAGGTGTTGGACACAGTAAAGGCAAAATTCCCTGTGGGAAGGGCCTAGACAAGTCAAAAAGAGACATACTTTTTTAATGCTTGGCCCAGAAATGTGTCACAATTTTCTCTGTGGGCAGGGGCCAGGCAGAATAGAAGAATCACATTTCTTTTGGGCTAGGTGCAGTAATTTGTCACAATAATCTCTGAGCACAGGTGCTCAGGAAGGAAAGTCACAACACCTAGGTTCTTGGTCCACTGATACATCACAGTCTGTCCTGAGAGCAGGGCCCAGGAAAAGAAGAGTTACATCACATAGGTGATGCTGCCAGAGATATGTCACAATGCTCCCTGTAGACAGAGAGCTGGCAGGAGGGTAACATTACCTCAATGCTGGTCCCAGTGAAATGTCAAAATATTTTTTGTGAACAAGGTCAAGGCAGGAGCAGAGAGTCACATTATCCAGGTGCTGGGCCCAGTGACATGTCACAAATCCCCCATGGGCAGGGCTCATGCACATCATCACATTTATGAGCCAAAAGATATTTTCCAATGTCCCTGTGAACATGGACCAGAAAGAAGGCTCATGTTACCTTGTTGTTTAGCACAGTAATATGTCACAATGCTTGTTGAGGGCATGGCACAAACAGGGTAGGACAGTCACATTATTAACTGCTAGGTTTAGTGCTATGTTATAACCTTACTTGTGGACAGGCTTTAGAGAAAAAGATTTATGTCACCTAGGAGCTCAGTAGAGGGACATATCACAATTCCTTTGTGGGAAGTGGCCAGGCAAAATAGCCACATCACCTAAGTGTTTGGCCCAAGTATAAGTCACAACATATCTGTGTGCTGAGCCCAGAAGGACCATAAAATTACTAAGGTTCTAGGTAGTGGTATATGTCACAATTGTACCTTTGGTAAGACCCAGGAATGAGACTCTCAGTTCCACATATTTTCCCACTTCAGATCTAAGAGTCAACAATTCCTGTGAGTTGGGTCCAAGTGCATTAGTCACAGTCTCAACAGTGGGCAGCATCCTCATGTGAGATCCCCAATCCCTTCTCCAAGCTGTGTCCCAGTAGGGGAGTCACAGCCTCAGTAGTATGCTAACTCCTGGTGGGAGGTCACCATTTCACGTGTGGACTAGATCTGTATGTGAGAGTCATAATTCCAACTTGCGACTGCCCCTGGGTGTGAGAGTCAGAACCTCAATTGTGGGCTGTGTACATGTGGGCATGTGGCAATTTCTATTTTTGGCTGTGTTTTTATACAAGACTTTCAATCTCACCTGTGTGCTGGGCCCAGTTATGACACTCTGTACCACCCAAGAAGTTTATTCAATAAGCAAGGGGGTAATAATCCTCTGTGATCTTCATACAGGTAGAAGACCAAGGACCTTACCCATTGCCTTAGGCAGAACTATGAGAGTCAAAATCTCTCTTTTGGCTGGGTCCATGTGTAAGAGTTATTGTAATGCCTGTGAGCTTGGTTCAAGTATATGTCATCATCGCAACGATGGGAATCCACAGGCAGATACAGTGAGAGTTGAGATGGGAGGAGGGCTGTGATGTCCTCTGTGAGGGTGTAATCATTGTCTTGGGGCTATTTCTAGATATTGTCAAACAAAATAAATTTAGATGTAGTAAGAAGTGACTTTGTTCTAAAGGAGTATTGCAATGGGGGAAGCACCAAGCATAATATCTGCAAACATCTCAAAAGCTAAGCAGAAAAGGGCTGTCTTTCATATGAAGGAGCAAAGATGACTTTAAAAAGGTCAGAGAGAAAGAGCAGAATGGATGGTGGCAAAATCGATTCAAGATAAGAGAATGTTTCACCCTGAAGTCAGCCTGTTTTTGGAAGGGGCATAAAGAGGGATTGTATGTTTGGTCAGACTCTATTGGAGGAGAACAGAAACTTAAGCAAAATTTTATTAACAAGTATTTTCTTCTGAAATCTGAAGACAAAATTATTTAATTGCTTATGAGGAACAATGGAAATTTAGTCTGTGAATTTGTGATATCTAAAAGAGGGTGTATCATCTAGGTCAAATGGTAAGGATATTTCTTTGCAGTAAGCTGTTCTACGGAACACAAAGAATTAGAGAGTTTTCTTAATCATCGCTATTTACCAAGACTCTACTCATCATTCTTTTTTACTTTTATTTGCCCTATACATTTTTCCCATTGGCTTTTACTGAATTGTATTCTTCAAAATAACCTGGTAAGCATAGCCAAAGTGTCATGCCAAGTACCATGAGTTGTTTCATCCCATTGTTAAACTTGAGGGAAAGGGTTATGGAGGCCCATGATTTATAGATAGCTGCTCAGAAGTATAGATGAACCTCTGGTGGTTGGGACTGGCATGTGCAATGGGGACAATATTGTGAGACTGAGTTTTATTTAACTTGTGCTGTCTATGTGAACTCTGGGTGGTGTCAGAATTGAATTGTTGAACACCCAGTTGACGTTGAAAAATTGGCTGGTATTCAGCAAACTCCATATATCTCGTGTTAGAACAAAGACATCACAGCAGCCTTGGCTGGGGGAATATCGTGGGTCTTTGGGAGAATGAAGACTTTATTCTTTTACACACAAGCTGTTGTACTGTAAATTTTCCTGTGATTCTGTGTCTTATCCAGGGGTCAGAAGGAACTGAGGACTAAAAGGGATGGAGTTCTGAGGGCAGACTCCTCTCCCAATCCTGTTCCTATAAAGTGATTCCTGAACACTCACATACATGCACGCTAAGCAATGATGTAGCTACACCCCTCCCATGACAAGGCTTCACCCTCAAGAACTGTGCTGAGAGAATCTCTGCTTCTAGAATTTCCCACTAATAGGCTACATAAATGCCCAGAAAACTCATTGCTTCTTCTACGTCCCAGATCTTGAATCTGTATTAGTTACATGTTTTCTCCACTAGCCTCGGCTTCTGGGCCATCTGTCTCTCTCATTTGCCTGCATACATGCTTTATAAGTCAGAGCTACCCTGCCTGGGCCAGTATCTACAGCACTAACCACCTATTTCACCAACTGTGCACTGTCCGCTACCCATGGGTGTGTGTGTTGGGGGGGGCACTTTCGCTTATTCTGTTTTTTTCTTGTCCACAAATCCTCTCTCACAAACCCAAGGTCCTCTGAGGGCAGCACTTATATATATATATATATATATATATATATATATATATATNATATATATATATATATATATATATATATATATATATATATATATATATTTCAGAGGCTTTTTTTTAATAATACTACCAAAAATATAACTGTGTGCTGCTCTCCCTGGCTTCCATGGGAGGACTGCAGGCAGCCCCTGAACTGTAGTCCAGTACAGGAAAGGGTCGACCGCCTGGGGTAGGAAATGGGGCCAGTTTAAAAAAGGAAGTGGAGGCCGATCCGGTGAGGTCTGCATCCATGAGGGTTAGAGATGGGTTAGGGGCATGGGGATACCAGAAAGGGGAGGGTTGTATGGAGTGGGAGAGCCAGGGGGCAGGTAGGGGACATGGGGGGCAGCAGCTCCCCCTGGAGCCTAGGGTCACTCTGAGGGAGGGAGCACGGTGAGGGGGACTCTAGTTTGCAGTGGGAAGAGCCATAGCTGCCAAGCAAGTAGGCTGTCGAGTAGTTGGGGGGTTTGTACCCAATACCTCTGCTGGGTTAGGTGGTCGCGTACTCTGGCCCCCAGAGTGGGCCGCCGCTGGCCAGGCTGCCTCTTCCCTGTCCGCAGCGGGAAGGTCCGGCGCCCGCGCTCTTGGCCTTGCGCCGAGGCTGGTACTTGTAGTCGGGGTCGCAGCGCAGGTGCTGGGCGCGGAGCCGCTTGGCCTCCTCCACCAAGGGCCGCTTCTCGTCCTCGCTCAGCAATTTCCACTGCGCGCCCAGGCGCTTGGAGATCTCGGAGTTGTGCATCTTTGGGTTCTGCTGCGCCATCTGGCGGCGCTGAGCGGAGCTCCACACCATGAACGCGTTCATCGGCCGCTTCACCTTCTCCAGGGGTAGCACCCCAGGGGCCGCGGGGCTCCCAGCACCCTCCCGCTCCTGGGGTCCCGAAGACGAGGAGGCAGCAGCCGTGGGAGGCGGAGGCTCCAGGCTCCAGGCCTGGTCCTGTGAGGAGCCCGGTAGCGCCATGGGTCGGGAGAAGCCTTAAGAGGGTGTCCTGAGGCCGGGCGCGGTGGCTCACGCCTGTAATCCCAGCACTTTGGGAGGCCGAGACGGGTGGATCACGAGATCAAGAGATCGAGACCATCCTGGTCAACATGGTGAAACCCCGTCTCTACTAAAAAATACAAAAAATTAGCTGGGCATGGTGGCTCCTGCCTGTAATCCACGCTACTCAGGAGGCTGAGGCAGGAGAATTGCCTGAACCCAGGAGGCGGAGGTTGCGGTGAGCCGAGATCTCGCCATTGCACCCCAGCCTGGGTAACAAGAGCGAAACTCCGTCTCAAATAAATAAATAAATAAATAAATAAAATAAAAAATAAAAAAAATAAAAAGAGGGTGTCCTGAATGCCCTCCCCTCAACGTGAAGCGTCGATCCTGAAAATGGAAGGGTCTTCCAGTCTGGAGTCGTTGCCGAGGAACTTGGGTTTCCAAAAAGTATATTCCATCCCTAAGGCCCAGCGCTTAAACTGGAGCCTTTGCTTCCAACCAGGGGTTTGCTCTGCAACTCTGCCCCTTCTGGGTCTGTGGATGGAGGCGTGGAAGGCCTTGGTGGAGATGGACCCAGAAACTCAAGAGTGGCTGGAGGAGACGGACTCGGAAGATGACAGTGAGGAGGAGGTCGAGGGCGCCGAGGGTGGCTATGAGGACGAGAAGAGTGCAGATGAGAGCAGCGCGGAGGACTGAGAGCCCCTGCCGGGTGCGCCCGGAGAGTGCTGTGCCAATGTCCGCTCAGGACCCAGCCGTGTTGGGTGACGCTCTCGGCAGCCTGTGCCTTGATGAACAGGAGGAGAAGGTGCTGAAGAGGGTCAGGCCAGGGTGTAAACGTGTTCCCATGAGTTAGTCTCTGATGTCGTGCTGGGCCGTAAGTTAAACCGAGTGCGGTGCAGGTGGAGTCCCTCAGCAGCCTGTGTGTTGTGTAAAATAAAGTGGACCTGAAACGAGAGAGAGGAAAAAAAAATTATATATATATATATATAGGTTAAATGACTTACTGTGTAACTTTATTTCATAATACATAAATATTAAATGCTCAGTAGACATGCAGATGACAAGCAGTATATGACGAACTATAAAGTAATAGTTACATGCAGAGTTTCTTGGATTTTTAGTGTATCTAAGAATTAACTGGAGACTTTGTTAAAAATACAGGCTTAAAGGCCAAATTTAATACAAATAGGATGGAGCCTAAGAACCTGTAAATTATTAAACAACTAATTAAAGATAGAGAGGTTCCTATGAAGTTAGGCTTGTCCTTATTTCTTATTTGAACTGGACAAGTGGAAGGATAATAGTTAAGACACAGTGAACATTAATAGAATAAAAGCAGAGGCCAGAATATGCCCAGGTGTTTTAGCCTAGCTAAAGAAGCTCCAACTAGAAAAGGCCTCCAGGATCAAGCTGAAAAATCTGGGGATTAGACTCTTGAAATTAAGATTTCAGAACGGGGGATAATAATATGATACTGACTTTTAAAGGAATATTGAGTTCATCAGATGCACTGCAAGCTGGAAAGCCAGCGAGAGGGTTCAGAATGAGATGATAAAGGTGAGCATTAGGAAGGTGGTATTTATAAGAAAAAGTAAAATGTCAAAAGACACTTTGGTAAAAAAATGTTTCTTTCACATACTTAAGGATAGGCAGTTAAAATTAAATACAGCATTATAAAATACCCATGTCAAACATAATAACAATATCAATAACAATATGAATGAAATAATCTTCAAGAGGTGTTTCAGATGTTTACTTCCATGATTCCTGACACTCCGCAGGAACTTAAATCCCCCTTCCAACCAGGCAGAGATGAATCATCCATTCCAGGGAAGCCATAGGCAGACCCCAGACTTCGGGAAGCATCGGGCCTTGCTCCCACCCCCACCTTCTCCTTTACCCCCTCCCATGCCTTTTCCCTACCCACTTCCTCAGCCCTCGCCACCTCCCCTCTTCCCACCTCTGCCCCAGGATATCCCTTTTTTCCCAGGCCAGCATTTCCCACCCCATGAATTCTTCTACCATAATCCAATGGAAAACTTCTCAATGCCACCCCACTTAGGATGTGGCCCTGGAGTGAAGTTTGTGCCTGGCCCCCTGCCATCTCCAATCCCTGGCCCTAATCCCCATGGTCAGCACTGGGGCCCAGTGGTCCATTGGGGGATGCCATGCTGTGTTCCTAACAGCCCCTACCATGTGCCGAGAATGGGGGGACCCTGCATGCAGAGGCTTAGACACTCAGAGAGACTGATCCACACATACAAACTGGACAGATGGCCTACTGCCCATTCGGGGACATGGCCTGGGTAGACTGAATCTTGGGCTGGGACTGGATGTGCCAATGGCCCAATAGGGCCTGCCTGGCACCTCAAGTACTGGACCAGGGTGTCTGCTATGCTTGGTATTGTTCTTGCCCATTGCTGTCACCAATAAAGGCATGGAAGAACAGAATATATATATATATATATTTTTTTTTTTTTGAGGTTATGAGACTTTTTACTTGGGAGACATTGACTCCATCAACTGAGCTAGACTCTTTGGTGTAAGAAGAGGGATAGATTCTGGAAGAACAGGATGAGCCTGAAAACACTGAGCTTAAGGTGCCCAAGGGACTTGTTATCTCAAAATTCCCGGAGTACAAGGTTAAGACTCTTGACTTTGGAAAAAGCGAAAAGAAATAGAAAAAAAGGAAATTCACAAAAGAAGAATCCATCAGAAACAAACATCACATCTCCCTAAAGGGAATTTACAGTGTCTTCCTTTGATCCAAGAGAATACGAAGAGAATATAAAGCCCTAGCCCTAGCTGTCTCTTCCAGTTGGTTTCTGTATTTTAGTTCCTCATAGTTGGAGGGACTCATTCCTTTAAAACCATTCAGAACTCCCCACCAGCAGCCAACAATAGCAGCTGTAGAATCACTGTCTCCACCATGAAAAAAGGCTCGGTGGGCAAGCTCCTTCCAGGAGTCTCCTGCAGCAAGGAGAGCATCATAGGCAATCATGGCGACATCATGCCCACTGCTGCCGCCCCAACCAGAGTAGCTCACAGAGGTGTTGAACTGATCCCTCTCCTTCACACCGAAGGGCTCCAGAAAGGTGGGGGCTGATTTTCCATCCAAAATCCCTCGAAGTTTTAGGTAATTTTCCCAGCTGGTTTGGAAGTAGGGCCAGTGTTGAAGATTTTCCTCTACAAAGTAGTCTGATTGGACAATGTACTTTTTAAGCTTCTGGTAGTAGCTCCATCAGTTCTTTGCCCCACTGCAAGGGTGGTCTGCCATTCACAGCATAGGCTGTAAAAAGAGCAGACCAAGGGCCCCCAGGTAGCCTGTTGGGTGGTGGTGGGTCATCCGACCGCTCTCAATGCTCACTTGGAGCCGGGCGCGGTGGCTCACGCCTGTAATCCCAGCACTCTGGGAGGCCGAGGCGGGTGGATCACGAGGTCAAGAGATCGAGACCATCCTGGTCAACATGGTGAAACCCCGTCTCTACTAAAAATACAAAAAATCAGCTGGGCATGGTGGCGCATGCCTGTAATCCCAGCTACTCAGGAGGCTGAGGCAGGAGAATTGCCTGAACCCAGGAGGCGGAGGTTGCAGTGAGCCGAGATCGCGCCATTGCACTCCAGCCTGGGTAACAAGAGCGAAACTCTGTCTCAAAAAAACAAAAAACAAAACAATGCTCACTTGGATCAGTGTGTCCAGCTGGCTGGGGTGTGGAAACCTGAGACCGATGCACATGGCCCGCATGGCAGCCCCTCAGCCGCCCTCATGGCTGTTGAAAGGAATCCTCCAGCCATTGGGCTTGTCGGGCTTCAGCTGCAGGGTGTTGTGCACCGAGGCATTACCTGGTGCCCGGCCATCCATGTCTTCCATGCAGTCTTGATAATGCTTAGCAAGAAGGTATACAGTCGAGTCAAATTAGGGGCTTTCCCAGCTTCCACAAGAGCTTCTGCCGTGGCCAAGTGCATCACTGTGTCGTCACTGACTCTCCACCTTCCCACGTCTAGGGCATCCAAGCCGCCCAGCTGGGCCAACTGCCGGTGTATCTTCTCCCCATCCCAGAGGAACTCCCACCTTCCGTTGTAGAACCCCAGGGCATCTCCAGCTGCACTCAACACCACAGCAGCCACATACTTCTCCATCAGTCCCTCACACTTGCTGGGCTCTGGAGAGGGTGTGCTTGCTGCTCGTAGCCGGGAAAGGAACGCGCGGGCGAAGGGTGTGGCGCGGGCTTCCGGGGCGTGGGAAGAGGTCTGGCTGCTGCTGGTGGTCGGGGACGCCGGCAGGGGTGGTGCGGGGTCGCCCGTGCCGGGACTGTACCCAGGTCCTTGGGGCGGTGGGCGGTGTTTTGAAGATAGTTATTAATACTATTTTTTGTTACGATTTTGGGCACTGTATATTAAAACATAACTTTTATTGTTCCAATATGTAACCTGGAGGGCCAGGTCATAAATAATGACATTATAATGGGCTTTTGCACTGTTATTATTTTTCCTTTGGAATGTGAAGGTCTGAATGAGGATTTTGATTTTGAATGTTTCAATGTTTTTGAGAAGCCTTGCTTACATTTTATAGTGTAGTCACTGGAAATGGAAAAATGGCATTATGTATATTATATATATTATACATACTCTCCTTACTTTATTTCAGTTACCATCCCCATAGAATTTGACAGGAATTGCTATGACTGAAAGGTTTTTGAGTCCTAATTAAAACTTTATTTACGACAGTATTCATAATTAGCCTGAAATGCATTCTGTAGGTAATCTCTGAGTTTCTGGAATGTTTTCTTAGACTTTTTGGATGTGCAGCAGCTTACATGTCTGAAGTTACTTGAAGGCATCACTTTTAAGAAAGCTTACAATTGGGCCCTGTACCATCCCAAGTCCTTCGTAGCTCCTCTTGAACATGTTTCCCATACTTTTGAAAGGATAGTTGAATAAATAGCATCACCATTCTTTGCTGTGGCACAGGTTATAAACTTAAGTGGAGTTTACTGGCAGCATCAAATGTTTCAGCTTCAAAAAATAAAAGTATGGTACAAGTTAAATGTTTAGTTCTAGAAATTTTGTGCAATATGTTCATAACGATGGCTGTGGTTGCCACAAAGTGCCTCGTTTACGTTTAAATACTGTTAATGTGTCATGCATGACGATGGAAGGGGTGGAACTGTGCACTAACGTGGGGGCTTTAACTGTAGTGTTTGGCAGAGTTGCCTTCTACCTGCCAGTTCAAAAGTTCAACCTGTTTTCATATAGAATATATATACTAAAAAATTTCAGTCTGTTAAACAGCCTTACTCTGATTCAGTTTCTTCAGATACTCTTGTGCTGTGCAGGAGTGGCTCTGTGTAAATGCTATGCACTGAGGACACACAAAAATACCAATATGATGTGCACAGGATAATGCCTCATACCAATCAGATGTCCATTTGTTATTGTGTTTGTTAACAACCCTTTATCTCTTAGTGTTATAAACTCCACTTAAAACTGATTAAA
>NW_016108260.1:24887-30692 GCF_001604975.1 Cebus imitator
TTTTTTTTTAAACAGTGGCTCACTCTGTTGCCAGGCCGGAGTTCAGTGGCACAATATCGGCTCACTGCAACCTCTGCCTGCAGGATTCAAACAATTCTCCTGCCTCAACCTCCCAAGTATCTGGGACTACAGGCATGTGCCACCATGCCCAGCTAATTTTTGTATTTGAAGTAAAGACAGGGTTTCACCATGTTGACCAGGATGATCTCGATCTCTTGATCTCATGGTCTGCCTGCCTTGGCCTCCCAAAATGCTGAGATTACAGGTGTGAGTCACAGTGCCTGGCAAGCTTTTGATCTTTTTGTTTTCTTTCAAGTATCTATTAATTTCTCTCTGGTCTAATTTTTATTATTTTTTATTATGCTAACATTGATATTATTTAGTTGTTTTATTTTAAGTTTTGTGTCGATTAAAGTTATGGTGTTTACCTGAGATCGTTCTGCATTTTAGCATATAAATATATTGTTATACATTTTTGTCTTAGAGTTGCTCTTTTGTGTGGGTAACACCCCCCATGGGCACCGAGGAAGGAGAACTCTGTAGACGCAGGTACAATTAGTGCCTGAAGAATATCTTAGTTTATAGTGTTACTACTCAGCTATTTCCTTTATATAATCCTTTATATATAATTATATATTAGTTTATAGAATTAGTGCCTGAAGTATAACTTACTGCTTACATATATCTAGCTTATATAATCATACTTAATACTTATATCTAGCATTCTTAGTTCTATATAATCTTTCTATATAATCACATTAGGTATTGTAGTCAGAGGTGTACTGACACATTTAGTGCTGATTTATAGAATTGTTCTATATAACCATGTAGTAGTTTGTAGTAGGAGCAGTCACAGAACAGAAGCAGTACACGGGAAAACAGCCAGACCAGGACAAGAACCAAAGACCCACGCGGTGGCGTCCCTGCCTGAAAGGGCATACGCTGTACGGCAGGCTTGGAGCAAGAGCCTCCTCCTAATAAAGGAGTTGTAGTACCTCGCATCCAGTTCCTGTGGAAAGTAGGCCTCAGGCCTGAGATTCTGGAAATAACCAAGGGAGAAGAATCCCTCTGGTGTGACCAGTCATGGCAGCTGTACACCCTGTCAGTCTTTTCTCGCTTCTGTGCTAACTCAAATCATCTTCCCATAAATATCTTAAGAGAAGAGCACAAGTCTGTCAGCTCCCACTGCACTGACTTACAGTATCCTTCTATTAGAAATCCTTCGAAGTCTCCAGCCCCCAGATAAGAAGTGTTGCATACAACACCTGTTGCACACAGCCCACCTCCTTGCTTCAGTGACCTAATGGGGGTGGACACATTTTCTGTACACAACCCTCTACTACTGTGCATGGCAAGGCCCCCTACTGTGCACAGCCCACCTCTCTCCCCACGTGACATAATGGGGTGGCCCCCTCGCTTGTGACTCAGGTGATTATGTATGCCCTATTACTAAGCCTATAGGTGATGACCTCACTTATGACCCTGCCCCTGCTTGTAGTCAATAAATACAGATGCTTCTGGGCATTTGGGGCCCTCGCCGATCTCCGCTCACAGGTGATGTGGCCCCCCTGAGTCCAGAGGCTCTTCACCAGTTCTTCAGTGTCCTGTCTCTTTACTTCTCAGATCCTGCACCTCAGCACAACATAAGGGACACTCCATGACCCTGTGGGGCCCTACAGCCCTACACTTCTGAATAACAGAAGTTTTGTTATGTTGTGTTTCCATTTTCATTTTTTGCTTTTAAGATGGAGTTGTGCTCTTGTTGCCCAGGCTGGAGTGCAGTGGCATGACCTTGGCTCACTGCATCCTCCACCTCCTAGTTCAAGCCATTCTTCTGCCTCAACCTCCCAAGTAGCAGGGATTACAGGCATGTGCCACCACAACCGGCTAATTTTTTTTATTTAGTAGATATGAGGTCTCACCACATTAGTCAGGCTAATCTGGAACTCCTCAGGTGATCCACCTGCCTCAGCCTTCCAAAGTGCTGGGATTACAGCATGAGCCAGCGTGCCTGGTCATGTTTTCATTTCATTTTCCCCAAGACACTTTTTTATTTCTATATAACCCACTGGTTATTCAGATACATTTGTTTAATATTTTTCAATTTTCCTTCTGCTATTAATTTCTAGTTTTAAAAAAGTGATTTAATAATTTAATATAATTTTGATCTATTTGAATTTGAAAAGACTTTGTTGATATTGGCCCAACCTATGATGTATCCTGGATAATGTTCCATGTGTGCTTGAGAACAATGTGGATTCTCATACTGTTAAGTGAAATATCCTGTATATATCTGTTAGGTGCACTTGTTCTGTAGTGCTGTGCAAGTACATTGTTTTCCTACTAGCTTTCTGTTGAAATAATCTATTGTTTTAAGTAGGATAATAAAGTCCCCTATTTTTTTTTTCTGTAGTTCTATTAATATATGTTTCTATATTTATGTCTTCCAATGTTGGGTGCACATATATTTTATTTTATATTCTTTTGTGACAAATTAGTCTCTTATCATTATATAATAAACTTCTTTGTATCTCCTGACACATTTTTTCTAGAAGCCTATTATGTCTGATATAAATATAGCCACTCCTACACCTTTTTGGTTATTCTTTGCCTGATATATTTTATCTTTTAACCGTTAACCTCTGTGTGCTCTTAAATCTAAAGTAAGTCTCTTGTGTGAAGCATACATACTGTTAAACTTTTAAATCTATTTAGACATTCTGTGAATGTTTTAGTTTATTTTCTGGGTAATTTACAAAAAATAAAAGCTGGCTTAGCTGACTATTTTGTATGCCGGAAGTCCAAGAGCATGCATGCCATTGCCATCTGATGAGAACCATATTTCCACATCACGAAATGAACAAAGGCATGAGGAGGACAGAAGCTGTACACCAGAGAGCTTACCTCTATAATAGATTCACTCTCGTAACAAGTAAACCGCTCTGGAAAAAATAACATTCATTAATTCATGAGAGTAGAGCCCTCATGACCTAATATGTTCTTAAAAATCTAACTTTCTAATTTTGAGCTGCCTGGGCAGGCTGGGAGGCGCGGGTTGAAAAGTCTCCTTCCAAGTTTGGAGAGAGAGAGAAGAGCGCCTCAGACCTTGGTACCCACGAGTGGGGAGGAGGCAGGAAAGAAGGACGCCGCGTCTGGGGAGCACCCCGGCCGCAAGACAGGGCCCGGGCTTTCGTGAGTGGGAAGTGTGTGATGCGCTTGGGAAAGGCAGGAGCGCCAGCGGTCGGGCTGCTCTCGGCTAAGAGGGGAGTCCGAGGCGGCGGCGAGGGGCGAAGGACCCCACGCAAGATGGCAAGTAAAGAGATGTTTGAAGATACTGTGGAGGAGCGTGTCATCAATGAAGAATATAAAATCTGGAAGAAGAATACACCGTTTATATATGACCTGGTTAGGACCCATGCTCTTCAGTGGCCCAGTCTTACCGTTCAGCAGCTTCCTGAATTGACTAAACCGGAAGGAAAAGAGTATGCCCTTCATTGACTAGTGCTGGGGACTGATACATCTGATGAGCAGAATCATCTGGTGGTTGCTCGAGTACATATTCCCAATGATGATGCACAGTTTGAAGCTTCCCATTGTGACAGTGACAAGGGTGAATTTGGTGGCTTTGGTTCTGTAACAGGAAAAATTGAATGTGAAATTAAAATCAATCACGAAGGAGAAGTAAACCATGCTCGTTACATGCCGCAGAATCCTCATATCATTGCGACAAAAACACCATCTTCTGATGTGTTGGTTTTTGACTATACAAAACACCCTGCTAAACCAGACCCAAGTGGAGAATGTAATCTTGATCTCAGGTTAAGAGGTCACCAGAAGGAAGGCTATGGTCTCTCCTGGAATTCGAATTTGAGTGGACATCTCCTAAATGCATCTCATGACCATACTGTCTGTCTGTGGGATATAAACGCAGGACCAAAGGAAGGCAAAATTGTGGATGCTAAAGCGATCTTTACCGGCCACTCAGCTGTTGTGGAGGATGTGGCCTGGCACCTGCTGCACGAGTCACTGTTTGGATCTGTTGCTGATAATCAGAAACTGATGATATGGGACACCAGGTCCAATGCCACCTCCAAGCCGAGCCACTTGGTGGATGCACACAGTGCCGAAGTCAATTGCCTCTTATTGAATCCCTACAGTGAATTTATTCTAGCCACTGGCTGTGCGGATAAGACAGTAGCTTTACGGGATCTACGTAACTTAAAATTAAAACTCCATACCTTCAAATCTCATAAAGATGAAAATTTCCAGGTCCACTGGTCTCCACATAATGAAACTATTCTGGCTTCAAGTGGTACTGACCACCACCTGAATGTGTGGGATTTAAGTAAAATTGGGGAAGAACAATCAGCAGAAGATGCAGAAGACGGGCCTCCAGAACTCCTATTTATTCATGGAGGACACATTGCCAAGATTTCAGATTTTAGTTGGAACCCCAATGAGCCTTGGGTCATTTGCTCTGTGTCTGAGGGTAACATCATGCAGATATGGCAAAAGGCTCAAAATATTTACAAGGATGAAGAGTCGGATGTCACGACATGGGAACTGGAGGGACAAGGATCTTAAACCCAAAGTAGGAGAGATGTTTCTGTTGAATGTAATGCTACACGAATGCTTGATTTATCAAGTGCCAAAAGACTTTGTATAGTAGAAAATGTAAGTGGGGTGGCTTCTGGTTTCTTTATCCTCTGATTCTACCACTTTCAAGTGAGCTGTTGCGTACTGTATCATATTGTAGCTATTAGGAAACAGAAGATTGTTGCTTAAGAAAGAACATGACCATTGATTTAAAATGCAAGTACCAGCATACTGCCTTTGATTCAACTGTTTAAGTCCTCATTTTCTCAAACTAAGTGCTTGCTGTTCCCAAATATGCGAGAGTAACTTTTTCACATTTTCCTTCCAACACTTCTTTTTTTTTTTATTGCATTTTAGGTTTTGGGGCACATTTGAAGAACATGCAAGATAGTTTCATAGGTACACACATGGCAGTGTGATTTGCTGCCTTCCTCCCTCTCACCTATATCTGGCATTTCTCCCCATGCCATCCCCCCCAACTCCCCACCCCCCACTGTCCCTTACCTATTTCTCCCCAACAGACCCCAGTGGGTAGTGCTCCCCTCCGTTTCCATGTGTTCTCATTGTTCAACACCCGCCTGTGAGTGAGAACATGTGGTGTTTGATTTTCTACTCCTGTGTCAGTTTGCTGAGAATGATGGCTTACAGGTTCATCCATCTCCCTACAAAGGACACGAACTCATTGTTTTTGATGGCTGTGTAATATTCCATGGTGTATGTGTGCCACATTTTCCCTGTCCAGTCTATCATCGATGGGCATTTGGGTTGGTTCCAGGTCTTTGCTATTGTAAACTGTGCTGCAATGAACATTCGTGTGCATGTGTCCTTATAGTAGAACGATTTATAATCCTTTGGATATATATCCAGTAATGGGATTGCTGGGTCAAACAAAATTTCTATTTCTAGGTCCTTAAGGAATTGCCACACTGTCTTCCACAATAATTGATCTAATTTACACTCCCACCAACAGTGTAAAAGTGTTCCAATTTCTCCACATCCTCTCTAGCACCTATTGTCTCCAGATTTTTTAATGATTGCCATTCTAACTGGTGTGAGATGGTATCCCAATGTTGTTTTGATTTGCATTTCAAAAATGACCAGTGATGATGAGCATTTTTTCATATGTTTGTTGGCCTCATGTATGTCTTCTTTTGTAAAGTGTCTGTTCATATCCTTTGCCCACTTTTGAATGAGCTTGTTTGTTTTTTT
>NW_016108260.1:31557-33619 GCF_001604975.1 Cebus imitator
CCTCTCTTATTTCATTGAGCAGTGGCTTGTAGTTCTCCTTGAAGAGGTCCTTTACATTCCTTGTTAGTTGTATTCCTAGGTATTTTATTCTCTTTGTAGCAATTGTGAATGGAAGTTCGTTCTTGATTTGGCTCTCTTTAAGTCTGTTATTGTTGTATAGGAATGCATGTGATTTTTGCACATTGATTTTGTATCCTGAGACTTTGCTGAAGTAGTTTATCAGTTTCAGGAGACTTTGGGCTGAGACGATGGGGTCTTCTAGATATACAATCATGTCATTTGCAAATAGAGACAATTTGACTTCCTCCTTTCCTATTTGAACACCCTTTATTTCTTTTTCTTGCCTGATTGCCCTGGCTAGAACTTCCAGTACTATATTGAGTAGGAGTGGTGAGAGAGGGCATCCTTGTCTAGTGCCAGATTTCAAAGGGAATGCTTCCAGTTTTTGCCCATTCAGTATAATATTGGCTGTTGGTTTGTTGTAAATAGCTTTTATTACTTTGAGATATGTTCCGTCAGTACCTAGTTTATTGAGGGTTTTTAGCATAAAGGGCTGCTGAATTTTGTCAAAGGCCTTCTCTGCATCAGTTGAGATAATCATGTGGTTTTTCTCTTTGGTTCTGTTTATATGGTGAATTACATTTATGGACCTGCGTTTGTTGAACCAGCTTTGCATCCCTGGGATGAATCCTACTTGATCATGGTGGATAAGCTTTTTGATGTGCTGTTGCAATCGGCTTGTCAGTATTTTATTGAAGATTTTTGCATCTATGTTCATCATGGATATTGGCCTGAAGTTTTCTTTTCTTGTTGAGCCTCTGCCGGGTTTTGGTATCAGGATGATGTTGGTCTCATAAAATGATTTGGGAAGAATTCCCTCTTTTTGGATTATTTTGAATAGTTTCAGAAGGAATGGTACCAGCTCCTCTTTGTATGTCTGGTAGAATTCGGCTGTCAACCCGTCTGGACCTGGGCTTTTTTTGGGTGGTAAGCTCTTAATTGCTGCCTCAACTTCAGCACTTGTTATGGGTCTATTCGGGGTTTCGACTTCTTCCTGGTTTAGGCTTGGGAGGAGGCAAGTGTCCAGGAATTTATCCATTTCTTCCAGGTTTACTAGTTTATGTGCACAGAGTTGTTTGTAATAATCTCTGATGATGGTTTGAATGTCTGTGGAATCTCTGGTGATATCCCCTTTATCATTTTTTATTGCATCAATTTGGTTATTCTCTCTTTTCTTTTTTATTAATGTGGCTAGTGGTCTATTTTGTTGATCTTTTTGAAAAACCAGCTTCTGGATTTATTGATTTTTTGAAGAGTTTTTTGTGTCTCTATGTCCTTCAGTTCTGCTCTGATCTTAGCTATTTCTTCTTTTCTGCTAGGTTTTGAGTTTTTTTGATCTTACTCCTCTAGCTCTTTCAATTTTGATGATAGGGTGTCGATTTTAGATCTTTTCTTTCTTCTCATGTGGGCACTCATTTCTATGTATTTTCCTCTAGAGACTGCTTTAAATGTGTCCCAGAAATTCTGGTATGTTGTGTCTTCATTCTCGTTGGTTTCGAAGAACGTCTTTATTTCTGCCTTTATTTCATTGTTTATCCAGTCAACATTCAAGAGCAAGTTGTTCAGTTTCCATGAAGCTGTGCGGTTCTGAGTTAGTTTCTGAATTTTGAGTTCTACCTTGATTGCACTGTGATTTGAGAGACTGTTTGTTATGATTCCGTTCTTTTGCATGTGCTGAGGAGTGATTTGCTTCCAATTATGTGGTCAATTTTAGAGCAGGTGTGATGTGGTGCTGAGAAGAATGTATATTCTGTGGATTTGGGGTGGAGAGATCTGTAAATGTCTATTAGATTTGCTTGTTCCAGGTCTGAGTGCAGGTCCTGGATATCCTTGTTAATTTTCTGTCTGGTTGATCTGTCTAATATTGACAATGGGGTGTTAAAGTCTCCCACTATAATTGTGTGGGAGTCTAAGTCTCTTTGTAAGTCATTAAGAACTTGCCTTATGTATCTGGGTGCTCCTGTATTGGGTGCATATATATTTAGGATCATTAGCTCTTCTT
>NW_016108260.1:33841-36689 GCF_001604975.1 Cebus imitator
CTAGCTGTCTGTTTTGCCCATTAGTTGATATAGATTCTTCATTGTGTTAATGCTGTTTACCATTTGGTTTATTTTTGGAGTGTCTGGTACTTGTTTTCCTTTCTATGTGTAGGGCCTCTTTCAGGAGCTCCTGTAAAGCAGGCCTGGTGGTGATGAAATCTCTGAGTACTTGCTTTTTCGCAAAGGATTTTATTTTTCCTTCACTTATGAAGCTTAGTTTGGCTGGATATGTAATTCTGGGTTGAAAGTTCTTTTCTTTAAGGATGTTGAGTATTGGCCCCCACTCTCTTCTGGCTTGTATGGTTTCTGCTGAGAGATCTCCTGTGAGTCTGATGGGCTTCCCTTTGTGTGTAACCCGACCTTTCTCTCTGGCTGCCCTTAGCATTTTCTCCTTCATTTCAACCCTGGTGAATCTGACAATTATGTGCCTTGGGTTTGCTCTTCTTGAGGAATATCTTTGTGGTGTTCACGTGGACTTGAATATTGGCCTGCCTTGACTTCAATATTGGCCTGCCTTGCTAGGTTGGGGAAGTTTTCCTGGATAATATCCTGAAGAGTATTTTCCACCTTGGATTTATTCTCTTTGTCACATTCAGGTACATCTATCAAACGTAGATTACATCTTTTCACATAGTTCCACATTTCTTGAAGACTTTGTTCCTTCCTTTTTACCCCTTTTTCTCTAATCTTGCCTTCTCATTTTATTTCATTGAGTTGATCTTCAACCTCTGATATCCTTTATTCTGCTTGGTCAATTCAGCTGTTGAAACTTGTGCATGCTTCGCGAAGTTCTCGTGTTGTGTTTTTCAGCTCCATCAATTCACTTATACTCCTCTCTAATTTGTCCATTCTTGTTAGCATTTCGTCACATCTTTTTTTAAGGCTCTTAGTTTCTTGCATTGGTGAGAACATGTTCTTTTAGCTCACGGAATTTCATTTTTACCCACCTTCTGAAGTCTGATTCTGTCATTTCATTCTCCATCCAGTCTTGTTCCCTTGCTGGTGAGGAGTTGTGAACTCTTGGAGGAGGAAAGGTGTTCTGGTTTCGGGTGTTTTCATCCTTTTTTTGCTGGTTTCTTCCCATCTTTGTGGATTTATCCACCTGTCGTCTTTGTAGTTGGTGACTTTCAGATTGGGTATCTGAGTGGACGTCCAATTTGTTGATAATGAAGTTATTTCTGTTTCTTAGTTTTCCTTCTAACAGTCTGGCCCCTCTGCTATAGGGCTGCTGAGGTCCACTCTAGGCCCTGCTTGCCTGGAGATCACCTGCAGTAGGTGCAGAACAGTAACAGTTGCTACCAGTTTCTTTTTCTGCTATCTTTGTCCCAGAAGGATACCTGCTAAATGTCAGTCTGATCTCTCCTTTATGAGGTGACTCTTTGGATATACGGGGGTCAGGGAGCTGCTTGAGGAGACAGTCTGTCCTTTACATCAGCTGAAGTGCTGAGCTGTGAGCTCGGTTTTTCATTCAGGCCTGCTGGGCAGGTACACTTAGGTCTGCTACCATAGAACTCATAAACACCTTTTTTCCCCAGGTGCTCTGTCCCAGGGAGTTAGGGCTTTATTTATGAGTTTCCGTTGTGCTGCTGCCTTTTTTTCAGGGCTGCCCTGCACAGCAATGGGGCAGCCTAGTCACTGTCTGCCTGCAGAGGCTTTGCTGAGCTGCTGTGGGCTCCGCCCAGCTGTCATGTGAACTTCCCTGCAGTCCTGTTTATATGAGTGTAGTTAGAACTGTTTCAGCATTGGTGGCCTGCCTCTGTAATGGCGGACTCTTGCTGTAATGGCAGGTTGCCTTGGCAATGGTGGGTTGCCTTAGCAATGGTGGGCTGCCTTGGCAGTGGCCTACGCCCCTTCCCCACAGAGCTGTACTGTCCCGGGTTCAGCTGTGCTTGCTGTGAAACTCTCAATTCAAAGAGTTTCCGATTGCTGTTCTTCTGTGGGATGGGACCAGCAGAGCCTGATCACCTGGCTCCCTGACTCAGAGCCTTTTGCTCTTCAGTTGAACGGTCGACTCTCTCCCAGGAGTTCCAGTTGCCTGTTGAAAAGGCGCCGGGGTCTATGTGATTTCCCCTGCGGCGACTCACTGCACTGGCTGAAACAGAGGCGCTGAGATTCGTGGGGCCTTTTGTTTGTTTGTTTGTTTTTGCCCTGGAATCTCCTGGCCTGGTTCCCTGCCTCAGACCCCTCTTTAGTCAGATGAATGGGGGACTGCGCCTTCCCAGGGCTCCAATCGCCAGCCAAATGGGCACACAGACCAGTGTATTTTGTACAGAGAACTGCCATGCCGGTGTGCCGCAAAGCAGCCGGGCGGGCCAAAACGGCTGCGCTGGCCAAAATGGTCATGCTGGCGACCCGTGGGGCTCCTCCGCCTGGGAATCTCCTGGTCTGTGGGCAATAAAAATCCATCTGCAAATGCGGTGTCCACTCACCCTCTGCGCTTTCACTGGGAGCTGCAATCCCGAGCTGTTCCTAAACAGCCATCTTGGATCCGGATCCTCATAAATCATCTTTTCAACATTACTCATAACAAGGAAAAATATGAAATCATTCAAGCAAACAATTGGTATATTTTTCTAATAGTGTATAAAGTTCACCAAATTTTGTTTCAATTTAAAAATCAGAAAAATATTAATGTTTCTCTAAAACTTTGTTTCAAAGTTTTAAAAACTAGTTTTGAGTTGATTGGCAAAATTTGAAATACCATTATGAGCCAAAATTAATAGCTTATTTGTATTTTTTTTAAGAGATAAGTTATATTCTCCTCCAGGTTTTCTTTTTTGTTTTTTTTTTTCTTTTTTTCCCCCATTTATTTATTTTATTGCATTTTAGGTTTTGGGGTACATGTGAA
>NW_016108260.1:39239-63960 GCF_001604975.1 Cebus imitator
TACCAGCTCCTCTTTGTATGTCTGGTAGAATTCAGCTGTGAACCCATCTGGACCTGGGCTTTTTTTGGGTGGTAAGCTCTTAATTGCTGCCTCAACTTCAGACCTTATTATGGGTCTGTTCAGGGTTTCAGCTTCTTCCTGGTTTAGGCTTGGCAGGAGGCAAGTGTCCAGGAATTTATCCATTTTTTCCAGGTTTATTAGTTTGTGTGCATAGCTTATTTGTATTTTTAAACCTATCTTTATCATTTTAATAGAGACTGTTTTGAATTCAAAATAAATTATTATTCAAAAGATTATCTTATCAATTTCTTCTTCCGATGATGGAAAATTAGTTTACTGATAATCGACTCTCCTACCAAGATTAATTAGAAAAGCTGAATCAAAAATATAAAAATAAGGCAGTGGTAAACTCCCAAGCAGCAAGGAGTTGAGGGGTCAATATCCCAAAGAAAAGAGAAGCCTAGAGAGTTCAGCCTAACATTCAGTGTTTTTCTGAGGTATTCAGCAATTACAAAATACTCCAGAGAATATAAGTAAGTAATCATAAATTAGTAGCTGAGAGAGTAGAAAGTTGAGCAAAGCTTCTAACATGTAAAGTCGCTGGAGGGACAGATACTGGAATCAGGCCCAACCAGTTGAAATCCAGGGAGGCTAAATTTTAACTGGTAATAACCAGGTACTCAATAAGAGTGAACCCCGCTTTATATTTGTTCAATCTATTATTGGATTAAGGTGATCTGACCCTAGTCTTCCTGCCCATCAAGAGCAAAAGTAAATCCTCCATGAAGGAAGATCATGTAATCCAGAGCCTCACACTCTCTCTATAATTTTTCGTGGCTAATGTTGTGATTCAATAAAAAATAATTAGGTCTACCAAGGCAACACACCATAACCTAAAACTGAGAAATACATGGAAGCCATGCAAGAGAAGGAGAGGCTGTGATATTGGAATTAACAGAAATGGACTTTAAAATAATTGTGTCAAATATGTTTCAGAAATATGGTAAAAATGTTGGTAATTTTAGCACAAAACTGGAAATTACAAACAACTTTTTGAAACTGAAATTTTAGAATTTAAAAAAAGCAGTAACTGAAATGTAATAACTTTATAGTCAAGTTTAATAACAGAAGACAGAATTAGTAAACTGAAAGATAAGTCCAAATAAAATAGCTACATTGAATAAAGAAAAGGAATTTAAAAATATAGCAAAAAGGACATGAGATGTGGAGTCATGGGAGAAATCCTAACTTCTACATAACTGTAGTCAAAAAAACAAACAAACAAACAAACAAAAAACCCAGAAAGGAGAGAATACGGCAGAAGCAGTATCTGAAAAAATAATCACTGGGAACTTTTCAAAACTGGTGAAAAACCATGTCACAGATTTCAAGAGGCACTCTAAATGACTAGCACAATAAATATAAAAGACACTGATATGGTTTGGCTGTGTCGCAACCCAAATCTCATCTTGAATTGTAACTCCCATAATTCCCACATGTCATGGGAGGGACCCAGTGGGAGGTAATTGACTTATGGGGATGGGTTTTTCTCAGGCAAATCTCAAGATATTAAATAAGTCTCAGGAGATCTGATGGTTTTTTAAAGGGGAGTTCCCCTGCAAACGATCTCTTGCCTGCCACCCGGTAAGATGTCTCTGGCTCGTCCTTCGTTTTCCATACTGATTGTGAGGCCTCACCAGCCATGTGGAACTGCGAGTCCATTAAACCTCTTTTGTTTATAAATTACCCAGTCTCAGGTATGTCTTTATTAGCAGCATGAGAACAGACTAATAACCGCACACACCACACACACACACACACACACACACACACACCCCTAGGTATACTACAGTAAAACTGTTACAATGAAAAACAGAAAACTAAGGGCAGACAGACAAAAATTTCTGCAACCTTCAAATAAACAATAAGATAACAGCTCTTTAATTGAAGCAGTGAAAGCCATAAGACAATAGAACGGTATCCTCAAAGGCTGAAAAATAATCTGACAACCAAGAATTTGATACTTGACAAAAAATATTCTTTGAAAATAAAAGTAAATAAGTATATTTTTAGAGAAACTAAAACTACAGAATTTGTTACCAACAGATCACACTAAAGGAGATAACAAAATGTATTCTTCAGACAGAAAGAAAATGAATCCATGTGAAAGAACAAAGATTTAAAGAAAATACAAGTATCATAGAAAGGATAAATATAAGGGTAAATGTATATAAATTATTCTGTATAAAACACTAACATCTAACAACAATAATATAAAAGATAGTAGGGGGCTAATGGAGTTGAATGCTGTTAGGTTATTTCAGAGTATTAATAAATACAATGACTTATCTCTAATTTTACTAATTCCAGGATGTATTACATGTCATACTCTCTAGAGTAACCACTTAAAGAAGTACAACTTGTATAAATAATAAATTGATGGTGGGATAATTGAATATTTAAAAAAACAGATTCATCAAAGTAGAGGGAAAAAAAGGAAAGAAAAATTAGCATAGAATAAAAATAACAAACAGAAAACAAACAGTACAATGACAGAACAAAACCAAAATGTACTAGTAAATAAAATAAACAGATTAAATACTCCAGTTACTAAACAAAAACTACCCAACTGAATAAAATTAAAACTATATATATCTTACAAAAGACAATTGTTAAATAAGGAAATACAAAGGCTTATAGGAAAAATCGTAAATATAAGCCAAACACAAACCAAAAGAAAGTTGATATAGCTCTGCTATAATACCAAAGAAGTAAGAATGTAAGTGTTACTAGAGTTAAAAAGGGACATGTTGTAATAATAAAATGATTAATTTATCCAAAATTCATAATAACTCTAAATTTATACACACTAAATAACAGCCTACACGTTGCCAAGGGTAAAAATTCATAATGCATACAGAGGATACAGACAAATCTAATATCTTATTAGATTTTGACTCATCTCTTAGAATAACTAATAGACCTAGCAGGCAGAAATACAATCAGTCTACAAAAGATAGAAACAATATACTTAACAAATGTGAATTAATTGTAGTACACAGAATACCTTGTCTCAAAATTGCAAAACAATCATTTTCTAGTGCATAGGCATATTTATTAAAATTGAATATTTGCTGTACCATAAAACAAATCTCAACAAATGTCAAAGAATTGAAATCATGGTGTCTTGCTGCAGAGGGATTACACCGGAAATAAATAAAAATGATTATCTCAATAATCATGAAAAAGCATTTCATAAAATTCAAAATCCATTTATAATTTTAAGACAATTATTAAAATTTTGAAATAAGCCAGATGTGGTGCTAATGCCCATAATCTCAGTACTTTAGGAGGCTGATGCAAGAGGATCACTTGAGCCCAGGAGTTTGAGGCTGAAGAGAGCTATGATTGCATGACTACACTTGAGCCTAAATGACAATGCAAACTTCTACCTCTATATAAATAAATAAATAAATAAATAAATAAATAAATAATGGAAATATAAAGAGTACTTACTTGTCTGATAAAATATACACACATTCATGCACACAAAATCTACCAAAAAACTTATACTTAATGGTGAATTATTAAAAAACTTCTCTATGGTATCACCAAAAGAAATAAAGCTCCATAATAACCACATTCATTCAACATTATAATTGAGGTATGACTACTGAAATAAGGAAAGAAAAATAAGTAAAATGAATAAAATTAGAAAATATTGCATAATTATTTATATAGACCTACATATAAACTTTTAAAATAAGTGAATTTGAGAAGGTAAACATACAGAAATTTTATGTTAAAAATTAAAAATACATTTCTATACCAGCAACAAACAGAAAAACATTTGTGGCATAAGGATAAACAAATGGCTCAATAGATTACAAAGGAGAGCTTGGAAATAAACCTACATACATATGCTACTTAATATACAACAAATGTGACACTACATAAATACAGTCTTTTAAACAGATAGTACTGCATCAACTACCCATTAATAAAGAAAATAAATCTTGTGTCCCTTTTTATACAATACACAATAATTCTATTTCAGATGAACCGTAGATCTAAATATGAGAGATAAGATAAGCAACTAAAAGAAAACATAGGAGATAAAAAAAAAAACAGTTTTCATTCACTTAAAGTAGGTAAGAATGTCATAAACAAGAAGAAGAAAACACTCTAAGGATAAATACTGATAAAATAAATAAACTGAAATGAATAAAATGAAAATAAAATGAAAAACATGATAAAATTTCCACATTAAATTTAGGAAATTTTTTTGACAAAAAGACATCAAAGTAGATGCGTATCATTATACATTTGTAGAAACCTAGAGAACCAAGAGTTAATCCTTGTGTGAATTATGAATTTGGAGTGATAATGATGTACCAATGAAGGTTCATTGATTGTAACAAATGTACTACTCTGATAGTTGGGGAGGCTGTGAATACTGAGGGAGGAGATATATGGAAAAATCTCTGTACTTTTTGCTCAATTTTGCTGTGAGGTTAATATCTAAAAAAAAGGTTAATATCTAAAAAAAAAGTATATTTTGAAAAAAAAAAAAGAAAAAAAAAAAGAAAGAATCATTAAGACAGTCAAATGGCAAACTACAAAGTAGGGAAAGATATTTATAAAATATATTTAATTACCAAAAATGTTATAGTCAGATGCTATCTGGAACTTCTAAAGCTCATAAGTCAATACAGGCAACCCTACAGAGAAATGGGCAAAATACTTGAACAGGCATTTCTTAGCAATAGGAAATTTCAACCATTATTAGTGGGAGTATAAACTGTTATGGCCACTTGGGAAAATTTAGGTAGAAATGTCTACCTAAATTAATTATATGGATATTTCATAATATAGAAAGCCCAATCCTAAGGATATATCCAAGAGAAATACATACCTATAATTATCAAATAATATGTGCACAAATATCTATAGCAGCATCATTTATAATATTCCAAACTGGCAGTAGCACAAATGTCCATCAACATTAGAATAGATAAATATATATTCATCCAATAGAATATAAAGGACAATAAAAGTAAGTAAACATTGCTACAAGCAACACCACCAATAAAGCTCAAAACAATACTCAGCAAGCTATACCAGACATAAATGAATACATATCACATTGGCAAAAAAAATGTATGGTTTAGATAATGTTTACCTTTGAGAAAAAAAATGGGTCTGGTGATTGCAAAATGGCATGAGGAAGGCTTTTGGGGATCTGGGAAAATTTTGTTTTGTAATCTGAGTGGTGATTACACTTGTGTAAGGATAACTCATTGAACACTTATGAATTATGCACTTTCCTTCATGCATGCTACAATGTATTACAAAAGCATAAAACAAAAGTCATATTGATTTTACCAAGAGCAACTGTCAAGGAATTACTGAATATCATTTTAGATACCTACTAGGTGCAAAGTCTCCATGTTCAATCCATAATCAAACATTTATATTACAGAATAAACTGTTCAAATTTGGAAAATAAAAGTTTCTTAGATAATACGTATGTGTGTGTATGTACTCACATACACACACATAATGTGTATATATATATACACACACTACATATATGTATGTATGCATGTGTATACATACATAATGTTTACATTCTGGATCTCAAAAATATCTTGATTTACTATATCTTAAATGTTGCAATAAAGGAGCTCAGTAAATGTATAACTCAGATATGATTTTCATGTATATATATTCAAGAAATCAGAAAAAAATCTTTTAGTAGAAATATGTCTTAAGAACTGGGATAGAACAGGAAAAGCTTTCATTTGGTCTCACTTCAGAAGAATATAGTAGGATGTAAATAGATGCAGGAAGAAAAGAAGATTTTTGAGGTGGGCTAGGAAGAGCATAAGAAAAGGTACGATGTAGGGAAAGAGGACGTGGGGCCAGGGGTTCATTTTGGTTGAGGAGAGCAGAGAGGTGAGCAGATGAAAGACAGATAGAAGGCAGAAAATGACCAGACTGAAGAAGATCTTGGAATGCCAAACTGACAAATGTAGACTACATAAACTTGGTAATGGAAAGGTAGCTACAGTTTCAGCAAAGTGTCATGATCAGGGCTGTGTTTCAGCAAAACAATTACAACAGCATGAGGTCAAATGAACTGGATACTGAAAAGATTAGGGTCAAGGAGACAGGTTAGGAAGCTGCTGCCATACTATAGGTCTAATTTAGATATAAAACTGGGAATGGAAGGAAGACATGGCCAAGGATAACTGCCGAAAACATTATTTTCTTAATATTAGTATTAATTGCTCTTATAATAAACAAGTACTACCAAGTAGTCATTTTGTAAACTGCTGCATGTTTAACAGTAAATGGAGATCAAGCTCCTGTGTAACCAGGTATAACTTTCTAAGAATGTTAACTCATCTCACTGAGAATCTTTTCTGAGTAGATCCAGTCTTTACAGAGCTAGAGCTCCTCTTCCAAACCGTGCATTTCCTGAAACCCAGCTAAACACAAACAACATAGCTAGTACTACTTGGAGAATAAGTGAAAATTATTGAAGGGCTCTTGAGTGGGCAACGCTATCTATAACCTCACTCCATCTTAAGAGTGCCTTCATCACAACTGCTGCCCCTTCTTGCCCATCTGGGCCCATCTAGGCTCATCTCAGATATCTGAGCCCAAGGCTCCAGATATTTTCTTTTGCTCCCCCAGTAAACTACACAAAACTAGTGAACTTTTGGGTGTTCATTATTTGATGTTCATTATGGTGTTCATATTGAATTGATTGGCTCAGTCTTCCCTTCCCACCACTTTCTGAGGAGAGGACTTTTGCTGGACCAATAGTCAGCCCATGTGTGATTTAGAATCAACAGGAAAGAAAAAGAGGAAAGGACCAGAAGACACAGGAGCTTAGAATAATGGTGAGATTTTTATTAAGATATGGAGAGACAGGAGAGCAGTTTCAGCATGGGAATGTAAGAAAAAAATGGGATTTGAAAATATCCGCCTTTTAGGACACCTTAAAAATACAAACAAAATTATTTTTAATGAACATTTGGTTATTGACCTGTATATTTGACCCTCCACTGAGATGATGGACCATAGAGATTATGGCCTTATAATATTATAGTGAATAAAATAATCTAAAGAACCTAAAATGGTACATGAAGGTAATTAAGATTTTTTTTAATAGAGGGAGGGGGAACCTTGTTGAATTTCAAGTCAATCTGTAGGAGGCATCAGCCACTCCAATTCTTCTAACCCTAATTTTGCCTGGCAATTTGGGCAGGAACAATAGACATGAAGGACTCAAGGAAGAGCAAACCAACCCCTGCCATTGAACACTGATGAAGAGTCACATGGCAGCACACCCACTGGGGTACAGAATACCACTTCTGAGATTCTTTTAAATCAGACCAAGGAGTCAATAAAGCATTCCACTCATGTAGCACTTGGGAAGTATGTGTATTATACTCATCCAACCTGGAATATGGCCAGGGATATAGGGGAAATTGAAAGAAGGGGATCATAAAGAATTAATAATAATAAAATTAATCATTATTATACAATAGTACTTGACATTTACTGAGCACTTGTTATGATAGTGCCTTATACATATAAGTGTGAAAATTGTGCTAAGTGCTTTTCATAGACCATTAGAAGCTTCACAGATGTATGAGGTGGGCATTTTTGCTATTATCCTAATTTCAAATGTGAAAAAACTGAAAATGATTTAACATTTAAGTAATTTCTCCAAAGTCATACTTATAGGCTTCAGACTTAGGAATTTCTGAATCCAGAGCTACAGTGCTTATAAAAATGGTATCATGATCCAACAATTATAATAATGATGATAATAAAATGTTCATTAAAATCTATTCTACGCACACCTAGATATGCCCATCACCAGAACTCATGCTTTGACAATACGTCACACCATTGTCTTCTCAGGATTTGTCCCCACTAAGGTTATAATAATTATGGTAGCATAATGTGGACTCAGCTTCATTCTTAAGGTCATGAGAGGCTTCCTCTAGAATTCTGGAACTAACTTTACTGGAATAGGGTATCTACTTCATGACCTATATCAATTAATTAAGCTAATTCTATAACTGTGTAGCATCAACCTCCCTGGTAACATTTAATTTTCAGTCAAAATGAGTATTGAAAAGTTTAAACAAATTAAATCATTTTAAGGAGTTTATCTTATACTTTATTCTTCCGTTTGCTAGTTTTGTAACTATCTTGATGCCGCCTCTGTAATTGCATTTTAAAAACAGAATTGTAACACATTTCTGAGAGCTAGAATTCTCCATGGACCGTTTTCTTTTTCTATGAAAACTCTGTGCGAAAATAAATGCTTATATATGTGTGGTTTAGTTCAAAATAAGGTTTAGTTTAAGATGAGAAAGTTTCTTAGAACTAGGACTTACTGTCAAAATTTATAGCTCAACAGGGCACAATAAGATATTGCCAATTAGAACAAAAGAAAACATTTTAACATAAATGATGGTTTCATATGTAGTCTTCTACTAACATGTTTATATTTAGTTATATCATTTTTATTGTACTTAGCTTTGAAAACTTTAAGTTGGATTCAACATAAAACAGTACACTAGAGAAGCAGTTATAAGTAACTTTATTTCACCAAGAGGTTGAGGAAAGTCATCTGCCAATATAAAATTCCACAAATCACCAACTTTTCCAAAGTTCAGTTCCACGATGTCTAAATATATTCAAAAGTTTAAAAAATTAATGTAACTGCTGAGCACTATGAGGCTGTGTGGTCCAGCAATTATGAAGCTTAAACTATTTAAACTACTTTCTTACAGTTTAATCTTTTAGATAGATTGCTCAGATATTAAACCCAAAGTCTGAATGTTTTTCTTTTTAAAATAAAGATGCTTTTTTTTGTCACTTGTGAAGATTAAAATCTAGTTCCCATGTTACTAAATGAAAAGAAAGCTTATCCGTAATCAGATTTGCAAGTGTACCACAGAAATGTCATTCCAGTTACTCAGGAGGTGCAGATCCAGGGTTCAAGCAATTCTCCTGCCTCAGCCTCCCGAGTAGCTGGGGTTACAGATGAAGATCATTAAAAAGGCCAACCATATGGATCCCATGTGACCTCAAGTTGCCAGGATAAAAATACAATTTCAAAAATTCTGTCTTGTAGCCAAATTACACGGCACCAAGGTTTTCTTCGGAGAGTATATCTCCACACATCTCTACTATTAAATGGGAAGAGTATTGTGCTTAGAATTTTGAGGTGGGGGGCTGGTGGGGTACAGTGGAAAATGGCTACTTTTTTTTTTTTTTTTTTTTTTTTTTTTGAGATGGAGTCTTGTTCTGTCACCCAAGCTGGAATGCAATGGCCAATCTCGGCCCACTGCAACGTCCAACTCCAGGGTTCAAGCAATTCTCCTGCCTCAGCCTCCTGAGTAGCTGGGATTATAGGCATGTGCTGCCACGCCTGGTTAATTTTTGTATTTTTAGTAGAGACAGGGTTTCACCATGTTGGCCAGGCTGGTCTTGAACTCCTGACCCCTGGTGATCCACCTGCCTTGGCCCCCCAAAGTGCTGGGAATACAGGCGTGAGCCACCATGCCTGGCCATAATTTTTTAATATCTACATTTTAATAATTTGAGTATCATCTACTAATTATTCCAAAAAATCACCACGGGCTGTCAATCTGATGGCTTTTATCAGACCCTTTATGCACCCAAACGCTTTATCTACCCAATGACAGGTAAAATGGTAAAAACTACTTGGACAGTTAACTGGTTTGGTGATAAATCTCTTATCACAGAGCAAAACTTCTGTATTGCACATAGAAATATTATTGATGAAGCATTCAATGACAAAACTGATTTCAGATTAAGAAATGATCTCTACCAGCCATGTATTCTCTATCATTTGGGTTGTTATTAATTCTTTACACTAAACAAAGTTGTGTTTACTCAACAGAAACCAACGTGGAGTATGGAGTAAGGGCTAAAGGCAGTTAAAAATAAAACAAAGGGACACATTTACATTCTAAATAATTTTCCCACAGTATTTTATTTGGGTAACTTTCTTCTTAAAGCTTCTGAGTAATAAAAATGGCAAAAAGAAATTTGTGCACATCTGTTGATGTATTCAAGAGAAGAATATTCAAACTGGGCATTAGTTCATGGGAAATCCAGTCCACCAAACACTCTTCTCATTTATTAATAAGAAAACTCCAGGTTAAATTCTTGCCAGAAGATGTTTTCTCTTTTCAAAAATTATCTTTGGTCATATTTTATATTTGATTTACTCCCTTTTGCTATACCCGAGCAAGTTTAAACAGAAACGCCATGCGCTGAGTTTGTTGAGAGTCCACCTTTATGCCGGAGTCCGAGAGTCAGCTAGAGCTCAATCTTGTCGTCCAAGAACAAAGGGCAGTCAACATTTTTATACCAGCTTAGGGTCAGGGGGTGGTAAACAGATTATTACAGAAGCAGAAGGATCAGATTAGGGAAAGGGGGGGTGCCTAACAAAAAAGTTCTACTTAAAGCTGTTTTTTACTCACGGCAGCAGCGTGGGGTAGCAGTTACACAGTTGCAGATACAGGATGTACAGGGCAGGTGGGCCCTGTTTCTCAGAAAATTGGTTACAAAGATGTCAGCTGTCTCAGACCACAAGCTTTCGGAACAGAATGCCCTACATAGCTTAGGGTGGGCAAAATGGAGTTAGCAGAATTGTTTAAAATGTATTCATTATAGCCATGCTAGGGTATTTCACTTTGGTGCATAAAAGAAATAAAAGGCCTGCAGTCCAATACTAGTGGCTGGAATTTGTCTGAACTCTGGTAAAAGAAATATAAATCTACTCACTGAAATAGTTTTTGAGAAACAAGAACATTTTAGAAAATGTGCTTATTGTCTTTTATTTTTATTGTACTATAAAATTCATATGCATTTTGCTGTAAACCATTTTCAAAATGTATTTTAAATAAATATAATTCAGTAAGTCCCTAATAGTTTTTCTATTACCAATAATAGTACTTCATATTTTAAGTTACTATTTAAATTTAAATTTCTTTTTCTTTTGAGATTGAGTTTTGCCCTTGTTGCCCAGGCTGGATTGATTTTTCTCAAGCACAGGAGTGTGCTAATTTGAAGGCTTATGTACAGAAGTCCAACACTGCAATGTGAGTTAAGTGATGTTTGTTCTTCATGTAAGACGTTAACAGGTGATAGCAGGCCAGTGTATTATGGAGAATAGTAAAGAAAGCAGATTCTTAGCTTATTAAGGTTTATTTATGGACAGTAACCCTTAAAACCTAATAAAACCATGAACAATATTTTTAAGTAAAGGTCAGTCGTAGCTAAACCTGAATGTACATATGTGTTAACAGATATGCTGTAGTCCTGGAATCATGTAGGAATTACTTTGAAGAAGTTAGAGAAAAAAGGTTTTTAATGATGAAAACAAATATGATTGGCTAATGGAAAATAAGGGAGTACATTTTATTGATAAATGAAGTAATGAATCAATTAATTTTCAACAAGGATGCCAAGAGTATTAAATGGGGAAAAGATAGTCACTTCAATAAATGCTACTTGGAAAACTGAATATTAACATGCAAAAGAATAAAATTGGGCCTTTTTTCACATAATACAAAAAATCAACCCAAATGGATTAAAGGCTTACATGTAAAACATGAAATGATAAAACTCTTAGAAGAGTACATAGGGGGAAATCTTCTTAACATTGGCCTTGGCAATGATTTATTGGATGTGATATCAAACGTACAGGCAAGAAAAACAAAAATAGACAAGTGGGATTATATTGAACTAAACACCTCCTGTACAGCAAAGAAAACAATCAACAGGCTAAAAAGGCAACCTACATAACAGGCAAAAATACTTGTAAACCGTTTATCTGATGAGGTGTTAATATCCAAAATATATAAGCAACTCCCACAACTCAAAAGAAAAAACAAAATCCCAACTAAAAAGTGAGCAAAGGACTTGAAAAGACATTTCTTCAAAAGAAGACATACAAACGGCCATGAAGTATATGACAAGGTACTCAACACTAATCATCTGGAAAATCCAAATCAAAACAATAATTAGATGTCACCTCACATCTGTTAGATTGACTAATATATCAAAAAATCGATAACAAGGATTGGTGAGGATGTAGCAAAATTGAAACCCTGTTGGTGGAAATGTAAGTTGGTGCAGTCACTTCAAAGAACAATGTAGAGCAATCACACCTTCTGGGTATATAGCCAGAGGATCTAAAATCAGGATCTCAAAGAGATGTCAGCATGTTCATGTTTAGCATTATTTACAATAGTGAAGACATGGAAGCAACCTAATATCCATAGATGGGTGAATGAGTAAAGAAAATATGGTGTATACATACAATGGAATATTATCTAGTCTCAGAAAAAGAAGGAAATGCATTGCAACAACATGGATAAACCTGGAGAGCACTATGCTATGTGAAATGAGACAGTCATAGACTGACAATCCTATGTGATCCACTTTTATGAGGACTCTAGAATAGTCAAATGTATAGAGACAGAGAGTACAGTGGTGCTTGCCAGGGACTCTTGGAGGGGAAAAGAGGAAGGTATTAGTCAAAGGGTACAGATTTTAATTATGCAACATGAATACGTCCTAGAGGTCTAGAGGCACAGAATAGTTCCTATAGTTAACAGTACTGAATTGTGTACTTAAAACTTTGTTAAGAGAGTAGATCTTATGTTAAATGTCTCTATCACAAATAAAATACAATACATAATGGAATATGTCAGTGTTTTCAAGAGAAAACATGTAGAAAACAGTGTTTTCAAGAGAAAACATTTTACCCTTTTGGGATGGAGAACAAAAGAATATGTAGACAACATAAAATTTATTGAAATGGGAGAAGCCATTGACAGACCCCATGACCTGAATTTAATGACAGGAAAGGAAACTGGAGTTCTACATGCTTCCATAAATGGAAGTGGTATTCTTACTTGAGCTCTAATTTTATGAGGTCTACAATTTATTACTATGTTTACAACCTAGAATACCCTTTCCATGCATATGGACACTTTAGGATTTTATTTTAATTTTCATAAACCAAGACTTGTTACAAAATAAAACCTTAAATATATTGAAATGGACAATACACAAAAATCCATACCAACTAGAATCAGTAATTATATGTTGGGCGTAAGACCCTGTGACGGTGTCATTAGGTGGCAAAATACATAACAGAGAACATAGAACTTTTTAGTAGTAGTAGCAGTAGTTGCAGTGGCAAAAACAGTCATTCAGATCTCTTTCTATATGGTTGTGTGGAAGTATACAAGGAAAGAATGAAATGAAAAAGGTTTAAACATGCTTGAGCTGCCACATTTGCAGAGAGACCACAGGTCTTAAACCGAGGCTGCTGCAAAGTTCACTACACACTGAGAGACTGTCATACTAGCGGAAATGACCTCAGCCTCCCAGAGTAGCTGAGACTACAGTCCCATGCCACCACACCCAGCTATTTATTATTATTAGTAGTAGTAGTAGAGATGAGGTTTCACCATGTTGGCCAGGATGGTCTTGAACACTTGACCTCAGGTGATCCATCCACCTCAAAATATATTTTAAAGTTATGTCTTACCATTGTAAAGAAGCTATTTTTAGTTTTCAATTTTTTTTTCTGCCCTTGTCCATATGCACATGTGTATTTCCACAGTGAAAAAGGTTTCCATATTTAACCTCTGGGATTTTGGTCAAACATATATGTATATGGTTTGAGATAGCGCCTCCCTCTGTCACCCAGGCTGGAGTGCAGTGGCACGATCTTGGCTCACTACAACCTCTGCCTCCTGGGTTCAAGTGATTCTCCTGCCCCTAACTCTTATTATATAGAAAAATCACATCAAAATAAATTAGGAGCTTAAATCTAAAACTGCAAATTATGAGACTACTAAAAAAACATTGGGAAAACTCTCCAGGACATTGGTCTGAGCAAATATTTCTTGAATAGTACCCCTAAAGCACAAGCAGCCAAAGCAAAAATGGACAAGTTAAAAAACAAAACAAAACAAAAAACACACAAAAAAACTTCTTCCTAGCAAAGGAAACCATCAAGGAAGTGAAGACACAGCCCACGGAATGGGAGAAAATATTTTCAAACTACCCATCTGACAAGGAATTAATAACCAGAATATAAGGAGCTCAAACAACTCTGCAGGAAGAAAAGTATCTAATAATCTGATTAAAGACTGAGCAAGGATCTGAATAGACATTTCCTAAAAGAAGACATGCAAAATGGCACACAGGTATATGAAAAGGTGCTCAACATGCCTGATCATTAGAGAAACGCAAATCAAAACTACAATGAGATATCCTATCATCCCAGTTAAAATGACTTTTATCCCAAAACAGGCAATAGGAAATGCTGGTGAGGATGTGGAGAAAAGGGAACCATCATGCACTGCTGGTGAGAATGTAAATTAGTACAACAACTATAGAGAACAATTCGGAGGTTCCTCAAAACACTGAAAATAAAGATACTATACAATCCAGCAATTCCAGTGCTAGGGATATGCCCAAAATAAAGGAAGTCAGTATATCAAAGAGATGTCTGCCCTCTCTTGTTTTCCTTAATTAGGAAATTGCCAGCTGACATCTGGGAAATGTTCAGGTCTGCTTTTGAATATAGTCCTTAACAAAAATGTATTTTTCTTCTTGTTGGGATTCTTACTCTACATATTGTGCAACCTTAAAAGAAATTGTGGGTACATAGTAGCTGTATATATTTATGAGTTGGATAAGATATGTTGATAAAGCATGCAATGTTGTAATCACATTGGGGTAAATGGGGTATCCATCACCTCAAGCATTTATTTGCCGTTTATTGCTGCACTCTTCACAATAGCCAAGATTTGGAAGCAACTTAAGTAAGTGTCTATCAATAGATAAATAGATAAAGAAAAGGTGGTACATATAGACAATGAAGTAATATTCAGCCATCAAAAAGAGCAAGATCCAGTCATTTGCAGGAACATGGATGAAACTGGAGGACATTATGTTAAGTGAAATATACCAGGTACAGAAGGACAAACTTCCATGCTCTCACTTGTCTGTGGGAGACAAAATTTAAAAGAATTGAACTCGTGGAGATAGAGTAGAAGAATAGTTACCAGAGGCTGGGAAGGAAATTAGGAGATTAGTAAGGAATGGGGAAGGTTAATGGGTACAAAAATATAGTTAGATACAATGAAAAAGATTTAGTATTTGACAGCACAACAAAGTGACTAGAGTCAACAATAATTTATGGTACATTTAAAAATAACTAAAAGAGAATAACTGGATTGTTTGTAACACAAATAAAGGATAAATGCTGGAGGTGATAGACACCCCATTAACCCTGATGTGATTATTGTGCATTGCATGCTTGTATCAATGTATCTCATCCAACTCATACATTTATACACCTACTGTGTACCCACAGTCAGTGTATAAATAAACCCCTGTAGGGTTTGCATCATGTGTAGAGTAAGAATACTAACAAAAAGAAAAATATATTTTTGTTAAGGCCTGTATACAGAAACAGCCTGAATATTTCTCTGATGTCAGCTGACAATTTCCTAATGAAGGAAAATACAAACACATGAACGCATACTTGGTTCCGGCCTGAAATTTAATAATTAATAAATAAAAGTGCTAAGTTGAAAAACAATAAAATAAAAAATTTATAATTCCTGTTAATTTCATACATTTCCAACTAAAATAAAGTTAACATAAGAAAGACACTCCTTCTAAATTTAAAAAGTGACAGGCCATGTAATAAACTGCCTTTGAATGCACACTTTGTAAATGCAAACTTATAAAATATTTTTGGTCTAAAATCCTTTTTAATTTTTTTTCCCCTTTTTAGATTAACACTCACTCTGGCACCCAGGCTGGAGTGCAGTGTTGAAATCTCAGCTCCCTGTAATATCTGCCTCCTGGGTTCAACTGATTGTCCTGCCTCAGCCTCCTGAATAGTTGGAGTTACTTGTGCACACCACCAAACCTGACTAATTTTTGTATTTTTAGTAGGAACAGGGATTCTCCATGTTGGCCAGACTGGTCTCAAACTCCCGACCTTAAGTGATCCACCTTCCTGAGCCTCCCAAAGTGCTGGGATTACAGGCATGACCCACTTCACCTGGCCAACTTTTATTTATTTATTTATTTTTGTTGTTGTTGTTTAGAAAGGATCTCATTCTGTTGTCCAGGCTGAGTGAAGCAGCATGATCATAGCCCAAAGGATTTTCCCACCTCAGGTGAGTAGCTGGGACTACAGACATGCACAACCATGCCAGACTAATTTTTATTTTCTTTTTTCTTTTCTTTGGAGAGGTGAAGGTGTCCTGCTATGTTGCCCAGTCTGGTCTCAAACCCCTGGACTCAGGCAATTCTCTTGCCTCGGCCTCCCAAAATGCTGAGATTACAGGAGTGAGAAACCACTCCTGGACTTTTAACTTTTTATGTATCTCCTGTAGGTGTTGGTAAAAGATCTTGTCATGTAAAGGCTAAGTTTTTAAATGGTTATATTTCTATGGATGAGTGTTTTTATTTTCCACTTTCTAAATTAATCATCCAAAACATACCTAAATAAACAAAGAAGTAGTCTCACTGTTCCAGAGAATTTAGAATTTGTTTACATTAGCTATATGTCATTTCCTCATTTCCTCAGAGAATTCATCCTCTCTAATATTTAGACCTGAGGAAGTGGACACAACAATCATATGGTCCATAGTGGAATGGTTGGTCTCCGCCTTGTTAGTTCTTACTTCTCAGATTTGCTGAGCCGACTGAATGCAATAATGTAGAAATACCCCTAGCATATAGAAGGCACTCCCTAAACATTGGTTCCTTCCCTTCCCCACTAACATGTGCTAGATACACAATTGGAATTTTTTAAACATGCCAAAGGTTGGAATTGGATTCCTTGAATAAATTCAGGCGGTCCCAAATAGGAGCACACACTCCTCCATTTACTTAATCCCCTAATAGGTAAATAAAGGTTGTTTTCCTTCCCTTTCTTTCCAATAATTTTATTTTAAAGGTTAGTGGGAAGAAATGAAGCGCCTGATGAAAAGCAGGAAAAGAAAGAATGAGTCATTTGAAAAATGTTCATTCCCCTTCCAGATTCTTATCCCCCACCCCTCAGCTCCTAGTCTCACGTCACTCTTCAATTTCTCCATCTCACTCCCCACCTCCCTGCCACCCGAAGCTTCATATCCCTTCTCCAGGCTCGTATCCCAGGCACATCTACCTCCAAAGAATAGACATTCACATGATATTTCAGAACAAGTTTTTTGCACTATCCTATGAAAGTAATACCTTTCATTCCTCTGTTTAACAAATACAGATGAAGTCCACAGTTGAAATTGAGATCGTCATATGTGGATCCAGTCACAGATGGGATGGTGACTCATTTCTGGACTTAGTTCACAGGCACAGTGACGACTGTCATTCCTAAACCCAGCCAATAAAAAAATGTTGACACTCATGCCTGAGTATAGGGCAATGGGTCAGATAGTGGGTCCATAATAGTCTGAAGATCTCAGAGAAGATTTACATGCTCAAGCATAACATGTGAAGCCTTCAGGTAAAACAGAGGGTGTCATAACAAAGCCCAGCACAGAGGCGAGACTGTGACCCTCATATGCAGACTCAGCAAATAAATGGTGAGGAATGTCATCTCAACCCCCTAAATGTACACAGCCTACTGTTGAGTTTCTGAGTGTCACACCCAAAGGTAGTTGAAAGTAGGAATTTTGACTCTAACACGTACATATAATCCACAGGTAATATAGTGACTCTTGGACCAAGACTCAGCACCCCAGTGGTGCTATGACTACCTTACCAGGCCAGTATTTGTAGATGAAGTTGGGGCACTCACAGCAAGAGTTGACTCTCATATCTGGATTTTGGACATTTGCAAGATTGTACGTTTCATCCCTGGACCTTCTCTCAAAGGTAATTGTGATTTATACTTTTGCCTAGCACCTGATTTGTTTTGCTCCGCCTAAGCTACATACATGTGGGTCACAGATTCATNCCTGCCTACAGAAGGCATTGTAACATATCACTGGGCCAAGCAGCCAGGTGATGTAACTCTCCCCCTGGGTCCTACCCACAAGGAAAATATTAACATTTGTTTCCTCACATTCAGATGATGTAAATTTCTGCATGGTCCCTGCCCATATGTGAGACTGCGACATATACCAAGGCCCAACTCACGGGCATGATGCTTACTCTTTTACCTGGACCAAGGCAATAGAAAACATTTTGACTCTTCTAGCTAGGCTTAAGGAAATGGGCAATTTACTGGATCTTTCACTTGTAGAAAGGTCACAGATTACAACACTCATGCATATTTTATAAAGTTTGTGAGTGGCACAGAGAGTGTAATAACAGGGCCCAGCACACAGGTGGGATTGTGACTCTTATAGGCACACACAGCTAATGGTAAGAATTGTCACTTTCCCACATGGACATAGCCCACTCACTGTTGAGGTTCTGAATCTCACACTCAGAGGCAGTCAAAAGTTGGAACTGTGGCTCTCATATGTGAATCTCTTTCACAAATAAAGATGATGACTGTCAGACAAATATTCAGCACACATGTGAGGCTGTTATTCTCCTACCAGCACAAAGTCTGCAGGTGGTCTTGGGGCTCTCATGCATGAGTCCAATTCACCATTGAGATTCTGACTTGCATACTTGTACCTAACTCACAGGTGTTCACTTTCATATCTAGTGTTGGAATCTGTGTGGGATTGTGAATCTAATCTCTGGACATTCCTGCAGGTGTGATTGTGACATAGACCTTTAGCCCAGCTCCTGATATTTGACTGTTTTGCCTAAATAAAGCTTACAAATGAGACAGTGACATACATTTGGGCCATACAAGTTGGCAATGTGACTCTTCTATCTTGGTCCTATTCTTAGGGAAAATTTTCATATATCTCTGGGCCTATCACCTGGGTGACACTGCCATCTTTTTCTACCTGGACCCTGCCCACAGAAAAAATTGTGATATATCTTTAAGCCCATCACCTAGATTATGTGACTCTTCCCTTCTGCCTGGGCCTTGCTTCCAGTAGGAAATGTGACCTAAGTAATGTTAAATTTTCCCTGGCCCTGACCCAGGTTATGTGACTCCCCTGCCTGGACCCTGCCTACATTGGGCATTGTGACTTATCTCTGGGTCCATCACAAAGGTGATGTGACTTCCTTCTACTGCCTTGGTTTTGCACTTAGAGTGCATTGTGACATATTCCAGAACCTAGAATGTAACCTAGGTGATTTAACTTTCCTCTCTTGCCAGGACCCTGATCTCAGTGGGTATTGTGACATTTTATTGGGACCAATACCTATATGACTTTTCTCTGTTGCCTGTGCCCTACTTACACCAGGATTGTGACATATCGCTGAGCCGAGGACCTGGAAGATGTGACTGTTTTTCCTGCATGGTTTCTGTCCACAGGAGGGATTGTAATATACTCCTGGGCTAAGATTCAAGATGATCAGACTCTATTACTGGTGCTCTGTCCATAATGGACATTATAACATATCACTGGGCCTAGCACTCAGGTGATGTGACTCTCCTGCCTTGTCCCTGCAAACAGGTGGAATTGTGACATATACTTCACCAAAGCTCACAGCCTGATGATGGCTCTCATACATAAGCACAGCCAATAGAGAGACATTTTTATGCTTTCTGCTAGGCTTAGGGCAACAGGTAGGGTCCTGGGTCTTTTAATTGTAGAAAGATCAGAGAATTATGACACTCATGGATATCCTATAAAGCACTTGCATGACATTGAGAGTGTCATAACAGGACCTAGCACACATGTAAGATGATGACTCTTATAGGCACACCCAGATGATGGTTAGAATTGTCATCCTCACACATAAACAAAACTTACTGATGAGGCCCTGAATCTCACACACAGATATAGACCACAGTTGGAACTGTTACTGTCATATATGGATCCAGGCACAGATGACATACTGACTCATTTCTGGACCAAACTTACAGGCACCCTAATGAGTCTGATACCTGTACTTAGCTAGTAGAAGAGATATTGACTCTCATACCTAGGATAAGGGCAACTGATAAGATGTTGGGTCCATGTCAGCATGAAAGTCTTGGAACAGATTGTGACTCCCACACATACTGTATAAAGCTTTCAGGTGGTACAGAGAGTGTCATCACAGGGTCCAAGATTCTAGATGATCAGACTGTCCTACGAGTGCCCATGTGATGTGACTCTCCTGCCTTGGTGATTTGGTAAATTTGTATCCCTTGTATACACAACTCAGCAGACAGTAAAAATTGTCACCTTCCAACATGGACAGAGACCATTGTCAAGGCTCTCAATCTCACACTAGGAGGCAGTAGAAAGCTGGAATTGTAACATTCATACATGGGTCCAGTCTGCAGGTACGTTGGTGAATCTCAGACCAGGTTTCAGCACATCTGTAGGATATGACTCCTGTACCAGGACACAGTCACAAGTGGAATTGTGACTCTCATGCACAGATTCAGACCTCTGTTGAGATTGTTACTGGCATAGTTGGGCCCAACTCACAGGAGGAATTGACTCTTGAGCAGGGACATGTGTGGGATTATGAATCTCATCCTTGGACATTCCACAGGTGTGCTTGTTACATATACTAACTGATTTGACTATCCTGCCTGGGTACAGCTCACAAATTGCAGAGTAAAATACAACTGAGCCAAGGACGTGGGTAATGTGATTCTCTTGCATAGGCCTTGTCCTCACGGAGGATTTTGACATATCTCTGAGCCCATCACCTAGGTGATGTGACTGTCTTCTTCTGCCCACAGGGGAGTTGTCACATATCACAGGGCCCATCACCTAGGTGAAGAGACTCTCCTCTTTGTCCTGGGCCCTGAACCAAGTGAGGATTGTGGCATATTGCTGGGGCCTGCACCCAAATGACACAACTCTCCTGCCTGAGCAATGCCAAGAAGAGACATTGTGACATATCTATGGCCCATCACCTAGGTGATGCGACTCCCTCTCCTGCCTAGATCCTGTACAAAATGTGGATTGGGGCATACTACTTGGCCCAGCACCCAGGTGGCGTCTAAGATCAGGTTTCAGCACACATGTAGGATGTGACTCCTGCACCAGAACATAGCCACACGTGAAAATGTGGCTCTTATGCATGGGGTAAGATTATTGTTGAGATTGTTACTGGTGTACTTGGGTCCAACTCACACTCATATGCACAGTCAGCCGACAGTGACACTCAGATGAGTCACAGTCAGTGACTCTGCCTGGGCCTTGCCCAGAGGAGGTATTGTAACATATTGCTGAGCCCAAAACTCAGCTGATGTGACAAACCTGTAGGCCATACACACAGGAGGCATATTGACATATTCCTGGTCCAGTATTTAGTTATGTGATTCTCCTGCCTAGTTCATGCCTACAGTTTAAATTCTTAAATATGCTTATGTTTAGCTCACAGGCATGATAGTAATTCTTACACATGGACCTAGCCAATGAGAGAGATTTTAATGCTTGTAGCCAGACTTAGAGCAACCCATATGGTCTCAGGTCTCCTACTTGTAGAAAGGTCACAGAGAGCTATGACACTCTATAAAGTTCATATCCTATAAAGTTTTCATGTGATACATACAAAGTGTCATAACAGGGCACAGAACACAGGTGAGACACAGTTATGAGGCTGTGCCTCCCCTACCAGAACATAGCTAGATTTGAAGCTCTCATGCACAAATACAGTCCAGCATTAAGACTGTGATCACATACTTGGACCCAACTCACAGAAATAGTGAACTCTCATACCTGGAGCTGGAGGGTATATGGTATTGTGAATGTCATCCCTGGACCCCCTCCAAGGTGTTTGTAACATATACAATTTTCAATACCTGGGAAACTACTCTTTCAGCAGTCTGCCTACTACTGCTACAGCAGTCTGCCTGGGCCAAGCCTATAGTTGTGATTGTGACATATACATGGGCTGAGTACATGGATGATATAACATTCCTGCCTGGGCCTGCCTTCATGAGAAATTGTTAAATATCTCTGGGCCAAACACCTGGTGATGTGACTCTTCTTTCTAGGCCTCATTTACAGAAAGCATTCTGACATATCTCTGGGCCCATCACCTAGAATATGTGACTCTGCACTCTTGGCTGGGGTTTGCCCATTGATGATTGTGATATATTACTGCACCCATCAGCTAGGTGATATGACTCTCTTTCCCGAGTTAAACCATAATTAAAGGGGGCATTATGATATTTTGCTGTGCCCAGCATCTAGATGTGACTCCTCTTTTCTGCCTGGGCCCTGCCTACAGAAGGCATTGTAACATATCACTGGGCCAAGCAGCCAGGTGATGTAACTCTCCCCCTGGGTCCTACCCACAAGGAAAATATTAACACTTGTTTCCTCACATTCAGGTGATGTAAACTTCTTCATGGTCCCTGCCCATATGTGAGACTGCGACATATACCAAGGCCCAACTCACGGGCATGATGCTTACTCTTTTACCTGGACCAAGGCAATAGAAAACATTTTGACTCTTCTAGCTAGGCTTAAGGAAATGGGCAATTTACTGGATCTTTCACTTGTAGAAAGGTCACAGATTACAACACTCATGCATATTTTATAAAGTTTGTGAGTGGCACAGAGAGTGTAATAACAGGGCCCAGCACACAGGTGGGATTGTGACTCTTATAGGCACACACAGCTAATGGTAAGAATTGTCACTTTCCCACATGGACATAGCCCACTCACTGTTGAGGTTCTGAATCTCACACTCAGAGGCAGTCAAAAGTTGGAACTGTGGCTCTCATATGTGAATCTCTTTCACAAATAAAGATGATGACTGTCAGACAAATATTCAGCACACATGTGAGGCTGTTATTCTCCTACCAGCACAAAGTCTGCAGGTGGTCTTGGGGCTCTCATGCATGAGTCCAATTCACCATTGAGATTCTGACTTGCATACTTGTACCTAACTCACAGGTGTTCACTTTCATATCTAGTGTTGGAATCTGTGTGGGATTGTGAATCTAATCTCTGGACATTCCTGCAGGTGTGATTGTGACATAGACCTTTAGCCCAGCTCCTGATATTTGACTGTTTTGCCTAAATAAAGCTTACAAATGAGACAGTGACATACATTTGGGCCATACAAGTTGGCAATGTGACTCTTCTATCTTGGTCCTATTCTTAGGGAAAATTTTCATATATCTCTGGGCCTATCACCTGGGTGACACTGCCATCTTTTTCTACCTGGACCCTGCCCACAGAAAAAATTGTGATATATCTTTAAGCCCATCACCTAGATTATGTGACTCTTCCCTTCTGCCTGGGCCTTGCTTCCAGTAGGAAATGTGACCTAAGTAATGTTAAATTTTCCCTGGCCCTGACCCAGGTTATGTGACTCCCCTGCCTGGACCCTGCCTACATTGGGCATTGTGACTTATCTCTGGGTCCATCACAAAGGTGATGTGACTTCCTTCTACTGCCTTGGTTTTGCACTTAGAGTGCATTGTGACATATAGCCAGGTACTGAACCCAGGTAATGGGACACTCCTGCCTGGGTTCTTTCTACTGGAAGCATTGTAGCATATCACTTAGCACAACACATAGGTGATGTGATTCTGCTCTCTCACCTGGTCTCTGCCCACTGAAGTGATTGTGACCTATCACTGAGCCAAGCACTAAGGTGATGTCACTCTCCTGCCTTGGCTCTGCTCATGAAGGTCATTGTGACATATATCTAGGCCAATCATCTAGGTGAAGTGAGTGTCCTCTCTTACCTAAACTCTGCCTACAGGAAAGATTTTGATAACACTGGACCCAGTACCTTCTGCCAGGGTTCTGCCCACAAGGAGGATTGTTACATATCCCTGGACCAGCACACAGTTGATGTGCCTTTCCTGCTGTCTTTCTGTCCAGAGTTGGTATTGTGCCATAGGACCTGGGGCCAAATCACAGGCACAATGATGACTTTATTATTGTTCTTATTTTGAGACACAGTCTCACTTTGTTGCCCAGGCTGGAGTGCAGTGGCATGATCTCAGGTCACCGCAACCTCCACCTCCAAGGGTTCAAGTGATTTTCAGGCCTCAGCCTCCTGAGTAGATGGTATTACAAGCACACAGCACGTTTTGTTTTGTTTTGTTTTGTTTTTACTAGAGACAGGGTTTTGCAATGTTGGGCAGACTGGTCTTGAACTCCTGACCTCAACTGACCCACCTACCTGGGCCTTCCAAAGGGCTGGGATTACAAGTGTAGGCCACTATCGCTGGCCAATGGTGACACTTATACCTGGAGCCAAGACAGGTATGGGATGGGGAATCATCAATGGAACTTTCCACAAATGTTATTGTGAAATACACATTTGTTCAATATGTGAGTGATTCGACTCTCCAGACTGGGTCCAGTTTACAAATAAAATTGTGACACATACCTGGGCCAAGAATTTAGTACATATGACTCCTGTGAATGGGCCCTGCTCTCAGATAGATAGTAACATCACATTTAACCCAGCTCCTAGGTGATGTAATCCTTTTCTTCTGCAAGGGCCTTGCCAACAGTAGGAATTGTGACATATTGCTGTCCCCAGCACACAGGAGGATGCCAAGAGAAACCAACTGGCACCCTAAAACTCCTGCTACATCTGGAACTGAGCCAGAAGATGG
>NW_016108260.1:64166-97038 GCF_001604975.1 Cebus imitator
GTGGTGTGATCTCGGATCACTGCAACCTCTGCCTCCCAGGTTCAAGCGATTCTCCTGTCTTGCCTCCCGAGTAGTTGGGATTACAGGTGCATGCCACCATGCCAGGCTCATTTTTGTATTTTTAGTAGAGACGTGGTTTCATCAAATTTGTCAGGCTGGTCTGGAACTCCGGACCTAAGGTAATCTGCCCACCTCAGCCACCCAAAGTGCTGGGAATACCGTTAGTTTTTAAAGAGGCCGCAGCTTGACGTCCAGGAGTGCAGAGAGGTCAGCCTAACCAATGAGCATGCAGGAAGTGCAATAAGATTCTCTCATCACAGTGACCACAACATCGCCAGGGGGATGGATCCCTGAGGCTGGGTGAAGCCCTCCATGACAATGCATTTGTATGGTAGCTCCAGTCTGATCTCTCAAGGAGGTCGACAGGATGGCCTCCAAATGCCAGGATTGGTGGAGGATGGACCAATACAAAGAAAGCTCAGGGAGAGTCCTGGAGAACAAGCAGGGGATCACAGCCTTAGGCCTGCCAGGATGGTGTGCAGGTGAGTTTCCCCCAAAGTCATGACCCCTGTGATCTTGAGGATAGGCCTGCCTGTGGGCCCATAGGCTGCTGTCTGAGCTGAGGGTCACTGTCACAGACAGCAGAACCCCGCAGCCTCAGGGGCTGCCTGGAGGTGGGTGCTTCTGTGCCACTGCTGCATGTCTGGGTGCGTGTGTCACTCTGTCTCCTCTCTCTCTGTCTGTCTGTCTCTGTCTGTGTGTGCATGTGCCTGTGTGTGTGTCTGCCCATGTCTGTGTGTGTGCTGATAGAAATGTGACCTGTTAGCTAGAGGGTGGATGCTTGCATGCTGACCTCTCTTTGGTAAGTCTTTTTTGGCATCTCTGCCTGGGTCATTTGGCTGGTTGTCAGTAATTTTCCCCACGGTTGAATTTGGGGTTTGTGAAGGCCTGGGCGCCGTGGGGACCTGCTTGTTTCATCTAGGCTGAGCTGCAGGAGAACATGGTGGCCTTTGCTTTCTAGGAAAGGCGGTGTTGCATTTCATCTGCACTTTCTGTCTCATTCTTGAGGGACATCCGTCTCCTCTGCTCCTTGGTGGGACTGCCTGTCAGCCCTGAATCATCTGGCTGCCACAGACATCAGGGAGCCAAAGGGATTGATTGGGTTTTGGCTGGGTGCAGGGGAGGTTGCCTCAGGGCTACCTAGTCGGTGGAGCAGTAAGGGTGGGGTGTACTTTGCAGAAACTTCTCTCCTCCTCCGGCAGGCATCCCTGAATGTGGCTTGGACTGCGGCACAGGCTCTCTCCTGGTTCCCAGGTGTGCTTTGCTTTTTCTTGGGGAGTCTCCAGTGCCCTCTGGGTGCATGCCTAGACATCATTGACAATCTCGCCATCACAGGCTGACTCCATCTTCTCTTGAGAGACACCAGTTCCACGTGTGGTCACATTTGCTCTACCACGAACTTGCCCCTGTTCCTGTTTGCACAGATCCTAGAAAGCAGTGTGGGGATACAGGAGCCCCTGGGCTTTGCAGATTGGGCCGGCCACTGCTCCACCCAGGGAGGAAGAGGGTGGAGGAAGTGACTTCATGGGTCAGTGAATTTTCAGCTGACACCTCGCCTTGAGGCCCGTGGAATCTCTCTGTGCCCCGGTGAGGCCCTCCCCATCTTATCAGATTGTCACCCCATCGCTGCTGACCCCGTGGGATCCTGCACCAGATCGGTAGAGGAGTCTGGAGATCCCAGCCAGCGCGCTGAAGCTCCTCCCCGGAACCAAACCAGAAGGTGGCTCAAGGAGGTCCTGAAGACAGGAGGCCCAGGGGTCTGGGCCTGGGTCTAGCATAGCCCCTTCTCCCACGCCTCACCCTGCCCCTCCCCGTCCTCATACACCGCTGCCTTGCCCGCCGTATACACTGCTGCCTTGCCCGCCGTATACACCAAGGCCTTGCCCGCCGTATACTCCGCTGCCTCAGCACGGCGGCCATTTCTTAAAGGGGCCACAGCCTGACTTCCGGAAGTAATGCAGCAGTTTGCCTAGACAATGCGCATGCGCAAGGGATACGCGGATTCGCGCGTCACAGTGACTCCACCGTCGCCTGGGAGATGGGACCCTGAGGCTTGGTAAAGCAGGTGAAGCAGGAGGCAACAGTGGGTCGGTGTTGAGGCTCCCACCTGACCTCTCCAGGGGGTCGACAGGAGGTTCCCCGGATGCCAGGAAAATGCCAGGGGTGGCGGAGAGTGACAGGGATGAAGAAACCTCAGGTGGAGGTTCGTAGAGCGGGATCCCAGCCTCAGGCCTGCCCAGACGGTGTATGGGTGAGTCTCCCCAAAACTCATGACCCCTGTGATCTTGAGGAGAGGCCTGCCTGTGCCCATAGGCGCTCGCTGACCTGAGGGTCATTCTCCCGGAGAGCGCAGCCTGGAACCCGGCAGCCTCCGGGGATGCTTGGGGAGTGGGTGCTTCTGTGCCATTGCTGTATGTTTGTGTGTGTATGTCTCTCTTTCTCTCCTCTCCTCTCTCTCTATTCCTCTGTTTCTCTCTCTCTCTCTCTCCCCCCCGCCCCCCCACCCCCGGGTCGTTTGGCTGGTTGTCAGTCATTTTCCTGGCTGTTCAAATTTGGGTTTGTGAAAGCTTGGGCCACTTGGGGAGCTGCCTCAGTCCCGCAGGGGTTGAAATCTCCTCCCCTTTGTGAGCGACCTCTTTTTTAGGATCAAAACTAGCATACCACACCTGGGGACAAAAGCCTCTCAGGAGTTCATTGTCCTCCTGCCGGAGGGATGCAGACTGAAGTCAAAATAGATGGTTCTAGGTGGTTCTTCCTCCTCCAAACCTCTCCTCTCATTGAGAAATGTTGCCCTAGGGCGACATAGGCTTGGAGAGGAAGCCAGGAACAGGACGTGGCAAGGATCTCTGTTACTCAAATGCTGGCCTTTCAGGCCAGTCACCCATTGGGCACTCCTTCTTCCTGGATGCCATGGCGGTGGCATTGTGTTGTATCCTGCCTGGGCTCTGGCCTCTGCTGGGTCCTCCCTCTTGCTATCTGCCACGTATCTGAGGGGCCTAGATCCTCCTTGGTCTAACTCAATGTCTTCAACAAATAACACTTTTGAGTTCAGCAGTTTGAAACTTTTTAAAGATCTGTTTAATGATTGTTTTTCTCTCCAAACCTATTTCTATAGATTGAGTAGCCATGATCATCCTGAAGCTCTGGTCTTCATACCTGTCTCACATATGGAAGCTCCTTTGGTCTCCATGTCCCACCTGATGGTAGTGTGTTTTATTTAGGATGAGCTGTAGATGACGGTGGTGGGCCTTTGCCTTCTTGGAAAGGGGCGTTGCCAGTGGGGATTGCACATATTCCTGGACCCTGCTCCCACATGATGTGACTCTCCTGCCTTGGCCCTGCCCACAGGAGGTTTCCTGTCTCATTCTTGAAGGACATATGCTTCCTTTGTTCCTGGGTGGGACTGCCCCCCACTATTTAATCTTTTGGGTGCTAAAGATGTCAGGGAGCCAAAGAGACTGTTTTGGTTGGGTGCAGGGGAGGTTGCCTCAGGGTTACATAGTTGTTGCATTGCCCGGGGTGGGGTGTACTTTGCACAAACCTCTCTGCTCCTCTGGCAGGCATCACTGAATGTGGCTTTAGCTCCAGCACAGGCCCTCTCCTCTTTCCCAGGTGTGCTTTGGTTTTCCTTGGCTTTCTTTGGGGGGGGTGGGATCTCCACTGCCCCCTGGGCACATATCTGGACATTATTGACCTTTCACTATCTCCATCTTTTCTTGTGGGAAGCCAGTGCCACATGTGGTCACATTTGCTTTACCTCAGACTCGCCCTTGTGCCTGTTTGCATGTGTCTCAGGAAGGAGTGTTGAGATGCAGGAGCATCTGGGCTTTGGAGACTGGGGCAGGCCGTTTCTCTGCCAAGGGAGCAGGAGGGAAGAAGTGGGCTCATGGATCAGTGAATTTTCAGCTGACACCATGTCTTGAGTTACATGGGATCTTTCTGTTCTCCAGTGAGGCCCTCCCCACCTCACCATATTGTAACGCCATCCCTGTTGACCCAGTGGAATCCAAAATCGGATCCTTAGAGGAGTCTGCAGATCCCAGCTGGCACCTTGAAGCTCCTTCTCCACCAGGAACCAAACCGGGAGATGGCTCAAGGAGGTCCTCAGCACAGGACTCTTAGTTGTCCAGCCCTGGATCTTGCACAGTCTCCTTCCCCCTCCTTTCCCTTATCACCCCCATCCCTGCTTGGGCCACTATATCTCTCACAGTGTCACCATGCTGGAGTGCAGTGGCGTGACCTCAGCTCACTGTAACCTCCATCTCCTGGGTTTAAGCGACTCTCATGCCTCAGCCTCCCCGAGTAGCTGGGATTACAGGCACACACCACCACACCCAGCTAATTTTTTGCATTTTTAGTGGAGACAGGGTTTCACCAGGATGGGAGGATTGTCTCAATCTCCTGACCTCATGATCCACACGCCTCATCCCCTCATCCTCACAAAGTGCTGGGATTACAAGTGTGAGCCACCATGCCAGGCCACCACTGCCATTTTTTAAAGAGGTTGTAGCCTGACTTTCAGGAGTGGAGTGTGAGTAGGCCAGCCAATGCAAAAGTCGGTTCTCCTCACAGTGACCCCCACTGTCGCCCTGAGGGATGGGTCCCTGAGGCTTGTGGAAGCAGGAGCCCTACATCACAGTGAGTCATTGTTGAGTCTCTGGCCTGACCTGAGATGTGATCGGTTTTCTGGGATCTGCCAACAGAGGGCATGGTGACATATTTCTAAGTCCAGCACACAAATACTGTAACTCTTTTGACTGAGTCTTGCCCACTAGGAGAATTGTGACATATTCATTCACCCAGTACCTATGTCTTGTTGGTCTCCTTGTTACCTAGGCCCAGCCCGCAAGGGCAATTGTGACATTTCACTGCACTGAGCACCCAGGTAATGTTATTCTTCTGCCTAAGTTCTGAAAGGATTTTGACTTATTCCTAGTTCAGCACCCAGGTGATGCAACATGTTTTTCAGTCCACGCCCATAGATGTGATCTTGGCATATACCTTTACCTAGCACCTGAATAATTGGCCTGTATTGCCTGAGCTAATCTCACATATAGAATTGTGATGTATACCTGGCACAAGCACCTAGGAGATGTAACACTTCCTCTTTTGTGCTGTCCTCAAAGGAAATTGTGATATCTCGCTGGGCCCGTCACTTTGTGATATGACCCATCTCTTTTCCCTGGGCACTGCCCCAGTTGGGATTGCACATATTACTGGACCCTGCTCCCACATGATGTGACTCTCCTGCCTGGGCCCTGTCCACAGGAGGCATTGTGCCATATTTCTGGTCCCATATCTTAGTTTGTGTAATTCTCCTCTTGTGCCCAAGTGCTGCCCTTAGGCTGGATTGTGACATATGCCTGGATGACACACCTGAGTGATGTGACACTTTTGCCTGAGCTCTGCCCTAAGGGGATATTTTAATATACTGCTGAACTCAGCATCTAGGTGATGTGACTCCTCTCCTGCCTGATCATCACCACATGGGAAGTTGTGACATATCCATGGGCCCAGCAGAAAAGTGAGGTGATTCTCCTCTTCTGCCTGGGTCCTACTCACAGAGGGTATTGTAACATTTTCACCTGGTTCAGCACCAAAGGGATATGACCCTTCTATCTGACCCTTTCCCACAGGGGATAAAATTATGTATTTCTAGACAAGCACCCAGGTGATGTGACTCTTCTGCCTTGTCACTGCTCACAGGCAGGATTGTGACCTATGTTTGGATCCAGCTCACAGGCATGATGACAAATTTTATATCTGGACCTAGCCAATGTGAAAGATGTTGACACTTATCCCGCAAAACAGGGAATCAAATAAGATTGTGGGTCCGTACCAGAATAAAGGTCTCCGAGTGAACTGCAGCTCTCATGCATATTGTGTAAAGTCCTCCAGGGGCCCAGAGTGTCACAACAGGGTCCAGCACACAGGTCATGAATCTCAAAACTGAAGACACAAGTTAGAATTGTGACTCTAATGTGTAAATGCAGCCCACAGATTGGCTGCGCTTTCAGACCAGAATTAAGCACACCTGTTAGGCTGTGATTTTTCTACCAAGACACAATTTGCAGGTGTGATTGGGGATCTCATACATGAATGAAATCAACCATTAAGATTGTGATGCATGTATTGAGACCCAACTCACTGGAGATATTGACTCTTATACCTGAAGATGAGACAAGTCCCAAATTATGAATCTTATTTTTGGATTTTTGTCAAAGGTGTAATTGTGACATATACCTTTCCTTACATCTGAGTGATTTGACTTGCATTTGTGGGCCCAGCATGCATGCAAACTGAATTGTTACACATACATGGGCCAAGCACTTAGGTGATGTAAGTCTTCTGCTAGAACAGGGCCCTGCTCTGAGGGAGGATTTCAACATATTGCTGGACTCAGCACCTAGATGACATGGCTCTTCCTCCTGGTCTCTGCTCAGAATTAAAATTGTGACATGTATCTGAGCCCAAAACACAGGTACGATAATGACTGTTATACCTGGACCAAGACATTGTAAGAGATTTTTACTCATCCAGGGTCTTCTACTTGTACAAAGTTCACAGAAAATTATGACGCCCACAGACGTTATATAAAGCACTTGGGTTATACAGAGAGTGTCATAACAGGACCCAACACAGGATAAGAATGTTACACTCCTACATACACCCAGCTGACAGGATTGTCACCCTCACACATGGACAGAGACCACTGTTCAGATCCTGAATCTTATCTGTAGATGCAGTCTACAGCTGGAATTATGCCTACCATATGTGCATCCAGCCACAAATAAGATGGTGACAAATAAGATTTCTGAGCTCAGCTCACAATACCTGGACTAGTCAAAAAGGAAATACTGACTCTTATGCCTGCACTTAAGGCAATGGGTAGTATCATGGGATTATACCGCCACAAAAATCTCAGAGCAGATTGAAACTCTGAAACATGCCTTATCAAACTCTCTGTGGTTCAGAGAATGTATTAACATGACCTACCACACAGGTGAGATTATTACCCTTGTATGTACACTCAGCAAACAGAAAGAATTGTCACCCTTTCACAAGGCCCACTGCTGAGGTTCTCAATATCACATCTGAAGGAAGTTGAAAGGTGGAATTGTGACTCTCATATGTTGATCTGATCCACAGGTAGAATAGTGACTTTCAAACCAAGATTCGGCACAACTGTGAGAATATGGCTACCGCACTGGGACACTGTTTCCAGTTGGAGTTGAGGCTAGATCAACTCCACCACTGAGATTCTGTCTTACATACTTGGGTACAACTCACAAAAGTCATTGACTCTCATATCTGAAGCCTGGAAATTTGCGGGATTGTGAATCTCATTTCTAGACCTTCCTGCAGGTGTAATAGTACAATGTACTTTTGCCAAGCATCTGATTGACTTTACTTTCTTGTGGAAGCCTAGCCATCAACTGGGAGTTAAGATTCTGAAATATACCTGGACCAAGCCCCTGGGTGATGTGACCCTCCTGCCTACGCTTTTCCCACAGTGGATTTTGTGACATGTGTCTTGGCCCATCAACCTAAGTGATGTGACTCACTTTCCTGCCTATGCCCTGCCTCCACTGGGGATTTTGACATATCATTGGGCCCACTACTTTGGGATATGACTCTCCTCTATTGACTGGTTCTTGTTAACAGAAAAAACAATGACATATTACTGATCCCAGCACCTAGATAGTGTGACTCTTTGGCTGGCTGTGCCCTGCTTCCATAAAAAGCTTTGAAGTAATACTGGGCCCAGCACCCAGGTAATGTGATTCTCCTGCCTGTGTCCTGCCTACACTGGGCATTCTGATATATTACTGAGCCTAACATTCAGGTGATGTAACATTTTTGGGAGACCTGCCAACATAGACGTTTGTGAAAAATCTCTGGCCCAGCACCCAGGTAATGTGACCCTCTTGTCTCTTTCCATGCACAGGTAGAATTGTAACTTATACCTAGGCCCAGCACACAGACATGATAATATCTCTCAGATGTGGAGCCACCCAATTGGAGAGATTTTGACTCTCATAGGTAGGTTTAGGGCAGAAGGTAGAATTCTGGTCAGCTACTTTTTGAAAGTTTACAGAAGGCTCTGACAAACACACATACATTGTGAAGCCTTTGGGTGGTACAGAGAGTATCATAATACAAATTGGAACACAGGTTCTATTGTGACTCTCATAAGCATACCCTGTAGAAAATTAGGATTGTCACCATTATACATAAATGGAGCCCACTAGTGAGCTGGTGAATCTCACATGCAGATTAAGTCCACAGTTGGAATTGTGACTGCCATAGGTAAATCTGGTCACAGATAGGATGGTGACTCAATTCTGGACCTAGTTCACAGGCACAATTGTGACTCTAATACCTGGACCTATCTAATAGAAGAGATGTTGACTTTAGTAGCTAGGATTAGGGTGACAGGTAATGTCCTGGGTTTCTTACTTGTACAAAGGTCACAGAGTCCTACAACACTCCAGCATATTGAATAATGCCCTCAGGTGGCAAAGAACGTTTTGCAACAGGGTCTATCACACAGATAAAATTGTGACTCTTGTCTGCACACTCAGATGACAGTAAGGATAATCACCCTCCTACATAAACACAGCTCATTGTTGAGGTTCTGAATATAACACCTGGAAAAAAATGAAAGTTGAAACTGACTCTCATATATGGATCCCAGACTACAGGTAAGATGATGACTTTTGTATCAAGATTAAACACCCCTGTGAAGTGGTGTCTTTCCTATTAAAACACTGTTGGCACATGAGGATGAGACTCTCTTGCACAGATCCAGTTAATGTTGAGATTATGACTCGGTTACATGGACAGAACTCATAAGAGGTGTTGACTGTCATATTTGGATCCAGCCCAATTGCACTTTTGTGAATCTCTTCTCTGGATCTTTCTGTGGGTCTAATTTTGACATATACCTTTGCCCAGTACCTGATTAATTTTACTCTTCTTTCTGGGTCTAGTATGGTATTTGGATTGTGACACTTACCTAGGCCAAGCACTTCAGTGATATGACTTTTCTGCCTGGGTTTAGCCCACAAGGGGGATTGTGACATATTTATTGGCCCATCACATAGGTAATATGACCCATCTCTCTTGCCTTGGACGTGCTTACCTGGGGGATTGTGACATATTACTGGGACCAGCACCTAGTAGATGTGACTGTCCTTTCTTGACTGTCCGTTTTTGCCTAGGATTGTCACCTTCACATATGAGTGCAGTCCACAGTTGGAACTGTGACTGACAACAGGCTGAATGGTGACTAATTTCTGGAACCAGGTCACAAGCATAGTATTGACTATTGTACCTAGATCAAGCCAAAAGAAAATGTTGACTATAGCTAGGATTGGGGCAATGGGTAAGGTCCTGGGTTTCCTGCCTAGAAATCTCAGAGGACTATGAAACGCTAGCATGTGGTCTATTTCTCTTAGGTGGTACAGAATATATCAAAATAAGGCTCACCACACAATTTAAATTGTGACTCACATGCACATCTGGTCAAAAGTTAAATTTGTCACCCTCACATATGGACAATGCCCACTGCTGAGGCCCTGAGTCTCTCATTAATGTGGTCCACAATTGAAATTTTGACTGTCATATATGGATTTACTCACAAGCAAGGTGGTAACTAATTCCTGGACCCCGTTCACAGGCACAGTGATGAATTTTATACCTGGACACAGCCAATAAAGGAGATGTTGTCTCTTTCTGGGCTTAATGAAATGAGTAAAATTGTGGGTCCACATAAGCATGTGGGTCTCAGAGAGTATTGTGACTTTTACACATACCTTACAATGCCCTCAGTTGGTACAAAGAGTGTCATAACAGGGCTCAAAGCACAGGTGAGATAGTTACTTTTATATGCACAACGAGCCAACCATATTTTCACCTCTAGAAATGAACACTGCCTACTCTTGAGGTTCTGGGAATCTCACATCCAAAGACAGTCAAAATTTGGCATTGTTACTATCATATGTGAACTCTGTACAAAGGTAGGATGGTGACTCTTGGGCCAAGATTCATCACTCTTGTGATGTTTCGACTTTTTTACAGTGTCTGTAAGTGGGGCTCTCATGCATGGATCCAGTTCACTGTTGAGGTTGTTACTTGCCTTTTGGACAAAACTCCCAGTAAGTATTGACCCTGAACCTGGAGCTGGAAAAGGTGTAGGATTGTAAATTTTATCTCTTGACCTTTACACAGATGTGGTCGTAACATATTACTTTACTCAGCCCGATTGGTTTTACTTTTTTGCCTACGTCCGGGCTACACATTAGATTGTGAACTATACCTGGGTTGAGGACCTAGATTATGTGACTTTTCTGCCTGGGCTCTGTCTGCCCTCAGTGGGTATTGTGACATATATCTGGGCCAGTCACCTAAGTGATATGACTCTCCCTTCCTGCCTAAGCCAGTCCAGAGAGATTACTGTGAGATATCTTTGGGCCCGTTGCCTATGTGATGTAACTCGTTTTGTGTGTATGTGTCCTGGAGTGGTTTATAGGGAAAATAGTGACATATTACTGGGCTCATCACCTAGGTAATGTGACTGTCTTCTGCCTGGAACATGTTTACAGGATGGATTGTTGACATATTGCTTTACCTAGCACCAAGGAGATGTAACTTTTATTGCCATGGTCCTGCCCACAGAAAAAATACTGACATATCACTGGCCCAGCACCTAGTTTATGTGACTCTTCCTACTGGTCCTTGCCCACAGGAGAGATTGTCATATGTAATTAGGTCCAGCTCACAGGTATGAGAAAACCCTGTCTCTACTAAAAATACAAAAAATTAGCCAGGGATGGTGGCAATTGCCTTTATCCCAACTACTTGGGAGGTTGAGACAGAATTGCTTGAACACGGAAGGCAGAGGTTGCAGTAAGCTGAGATCGCACCATTGCACTCCAGCCCAGGTGACAGTGCTAGATTCCATCTCAAAAAAAATAAAAATAAAAAAAAGGAACATTTAAATTGCACTGAATTTCTGACAGCAGAAACCTATCTGGGTATATTTTTAAGAATTATGAAATAATAATAGCCATCATCAACTTAAAGTATAACTAGGGTTAAGAATACCCACCATTTTACCACCACCACCAACAACTAAACCCTGTTATAGCTAACAAGCTAATTCAGTAAAGTTGCAAGATACCTTAACATGAAAATCAGTGGGATTTTAATACAATAACAACATAAAATCTGAAAAGGGATTAAGAAAACAATTTCATTTACAATAGTATCAAATAGAATAAAATAATTTATTAAATAGAATGTTTAACCAAAAATATTAAAGATCTGCATGCTGAAAACTACAAAATGTTGTTGAAAGAAAATGAAGATTAGAAGATTGGAAATATATCCTGTGTTCATTGATTCTAAAATTAATATTGTTAAAATATCTATACTACACAAAGTAATATACAGATTAAATATTTTTAATCAAAATTTAAATACTGTTAAGATAATGTAGAACAATTGTAAAATTAGTATGGAGTTACAAAAAGACCCCAAATAGCCAAACACCGAGAAGAACAAAAAGGCTGAAAGCCTCAAACTTTCTGATTTCAAACTATATTACAAAGCAATAGTCATCAAAATAGTATGGTACCTATATAAAAACCAATGGAACAGAACAGAGAACCCAGAAATAAACTCACACATAGACAGTCACCTGATCCCACAAAATTAGGAAAAGATAGACACACCAAGAAATAATGTAGAAAAAACTAGATGTGCACATAAAAAAAGAAAACCTTTCTCATATCATCACAAAAATGACTTTAAAATGAAGACTTAAACATAAGAATTGAAATCATGAATCCCCTAAAAATTAAATAGGGAAAAAGCTGCTTGACACTGGTCATGGCAGTGATTTTTTGGATTCTACTCATAGAACACAAGCAACAAAAGCAAAAATAAAAAAGTGAAACTATATCAAAGTAAAAAGTTTCCACACACTAAAGGAAAGAATCAACAAAATATAAAGGCAATATATTGGATGGAATAAAATATTTGTAAACCATATGTAGGATGATATGTTACTATCCAAAATATATGTTATACTAATCAATACAAAAAAAATGCACGGTAGAACAAAACAAAAACCAATTCCCTTATTAATTGGGCAGAATGTCTAAATAGTCATTTTTCCAAAGACTTACAAATGGTCAGCAGATATATAAAAAGATGACCAACATCACGAATCATCAGAGTAATTGAAATCAAAGTCAGAATGAGATATCACCTTATTGTGGTGTTAAGGAGAGCTATTATCAAAAAGTAAAAAGGTAAGTGTTAGGGTGCAGAGCAAAGAGAATATTTGTACGTTGTTGCTGAAGATGTCCACTGGTGCAGCCATAATTAAGAAAAAAAAAAAAAAAAACAGTATGGAGTTTCCTTAAAACTTTTAAACTGTTAAGCACCACTAATCTCAATTCAGAGTATATAGCCAAAGGACATGAAATCAGTGTCAGTAAGGGCATCTGCACTCCTCTAATAAAATAAATGAATAAACCGTGTGAGAAAGATAATTTCATCTTTAATCATGAAAGTCTTTTATTTACAACAATATTTATGAACCTTGAAGAGATTACGCTAAGTGAAATAAGCAAAATGCAGAAAAAAAAATACTACACAATCTCATTTGTATGTGGAATCTTAAAAAAAAAAAAAAAGAAAGAAAGAAGAAACAGACTACAAAGGTAGTTACCATGGGCTAGTGAGAGGGGAAACGTGGGGAGATATTCATCAAACAGTGTACATCTTCAGTGATATAATAAAAAACTGCTGGGGTGTAATGTGCAGAATAGTGACTATAGTTAATAATAATTGTACTTCAGATTTGTTACAAAAATTGATCTTATGTTCTCTCACCACATACACAGAAAAGTATAAAGCAACTATGTGAAGGAATAGGTATGTTAACTAGCTTTATTGAGATAATTTAAAGATGTATACACATCTCAAAGCACTCTATTGAACACCCTAAATATATACGCTTTCGATATGCAAATCATAGCTCAATAAATATGGAATAAAAATAAGAGTAATCAGTAGGTAATATCTAGCCACAGGCAAACTTTATTTAAAACTCTCTTGGCCACTGTTTCTGGCTCAACCTAAGAACGGCAGAGCGCTTCTGACCTCTTGACTACTCCGACGCCCCTCCCACTGTTCCCGTAGCTGGGGAAGATGTAATCTTTCTAAGGAGTTTTTTCAGTTTTCAGGTCACGCAGATCAGGCAGGGACGTCAGCTGTCCCCTTGATCATTGTCCACAGCCCCGTTTGGCTCCAGGAAACACGTGCCAGGGCGTCCTGAAGAGGACCACAGCAGCCAGCCTGGGCGAGACTGCCTTTCGCTGCATGCACTCTCATCACTCTGGCTCCACAGGCATCCTTTATGGCCACAGCATCATCCCTCTTCACATTATCAATGAAGGCTATGTCACTGCAGAAGATACTGAGGAGGAAAATGAGGGAAAAAAATTGGCCTCCGCGTATTAGAGTAATTGCCATTAGATCACCTGTGTTGCAGACAGGATCACTTTTTATCTTTACCGTTGTTAAAGCTGCTATAATTAGATGAGAAAATAATCTGAAGCATACTCTTTGAATCCCTGAAGTTGGTGTCAGTAAGTTTTATTCAGAAATTTATTTTAACCATGACATAACTTACAAAGTTATGTCCTTGTAGATCAAGGCAGTCAAAGTTGAACAATTGTTAATGGAAAATGGATTGTTTAGCTGAAAACTAAGTGCGACCTTTATGTCCTTGAGCATAGACAGGAAGTAAAACTTGGAGAGACTGTGTTGCCCTTTCACATTTGCCCTGGCAGTAATAGCTGTGATGGCTGTGAACTGCAGCAGGTTAGAGCTCACCTTCGTTTTGATAAGAAAGACAAACTGCTTATTGGTTCAACGCTAAGTAAGGAGAAAAAAGACTTGGAAATAAGAAAATAATTAAAGAAAGTACAAGTAAAATATGGTTCTCAGAATACAGACTACAAAGATGAATAGACATTGAACCATCTAAAATATACAGATAGAGCTGGAAAACGTAGGGAGTAGATTGGAAGTGAAGAAACTTTCCCAAGAGATGATGCTCCTGCATTTGTTTATTCTGAAATTACTAACAGCAACAAAGGTCAGAAAAGGTTGAAGTAGATTGTTTGGAAAAAAGATGGCCTGGGGAAGGATGGTGGAGAAATGAAAACTTCGATCAGCTTTAGCTTCAAGAAACACGTAGGCTTGGGGACAGGCATCCATCTTCAACTGAAGATGTTAGCCTTCTTCAAAGCGAAAACAAACAAACTTGGACAAAGCATGGGAGAGGTTTGCTGAAAATTTTTCAGAAACTAAACCTTAAAAAGATGACGTAGGGACCAAGCCCCGGTTAAAGGCGACTCTAGAGAGAAGGTTAATTGTAGAAGAAATCTCAGGCTTTTTTAAAAATAGAGTTTGGAAACTCCTATTTATTTTATTTTACGCAGAACTTTTCTTCACAAAAGAGTCTGTGGCAAAGGGAAACTGTCAGTTTACCACTCCCTGATTCAGAAATGTGTAATAAAGTTTGGTTTGCAGCTTTTAAAACCATTTTTTAAACTAATAAATAGTGACTGAATAAAGTTTTATAGTAAGTGGACTAAAGTTCACAGGGCACAGATGAGTTTACCAAACTTCATGATTGTATCTTGTTAGTTACAACATCCATATAAACAAAAAGCCATATGAGCAAAACTCATGTAACCACTGATGACTTAAATCTACATTTGTCTTTGTCTCCCTATATTCACAGTAAAACGCACAGCAAAAGAAGCATAGAAAGTTTATAAAAATAAATCTGACTCTATGCATTATTGTTTATGCCCTTTAGAACCTAGATAAAGAAACTCTTGTACTTGAAATAGCATAAATAGTATTACTGAAGAACTAATGAATAGATGACATACTATAGAAAATTAGTTATTGTCTTCTGTGAAGATTCTGTTTATTTATACTACATATTGAACGTTTATATTTGGTTTGTTTCATAGCTAACAAGATATTTAGATATGAACAACTGGGTACAGTGTTGAAATGGTGTCCCGACATTTGTACTTTCCATAAATGTTATCACAAGTAATGGAGTTGTGCCAGAGAAATCTGATTTCTAGTACAGAAGAGATACTTAGGGCCTCAAGTTTAAGATATTTATTGAAAATGTCCCCAATTGCAATAGTAACTATCACATTAAAAAAAACCATTTTCAATAAATTCTGGATTAAACAAAAATTTAAGTTATACGTTTTATGGAGTTAGGGACGTGCTAATGAAGTAGAATGGCAATTGAAGCCAAAAGATCTGAATTCACATAAATAGTTTTACCCATGTTTATTTTATGTTGAAGAAAACAATAATTCATACCATATACTATTTACTGCTGTGAAGTATTTCAGAAATTTGTACATAGTGCATAATTAATTTTCCAATGATAAGTAAACACATTTTACAAAGTATTACAATGTGGTTTCTTGAAGCTACCAGTATTTCAGATGAAGAAACTTGGAATTTCTCATGATGTGGTATTCTATGACATAGAAATTGTAGATCAAATGTTTTACTCATGCATGCAATTGTTGACATTTCTGCTTTTCAGGAAAATAACATGCTTTAAAAACTTAATGCAGATTATAAAATCACCAAGAAGTCACAAGAATTCACAAAATGCCTAATATAGTTGAAAAAAATTATGGAAACTTCTCAAGATCAGAAGTAAATAAAGGTAATGGTTGAGAGAAATATCAACCTAAGAGGCCAGTGCTCCATTCAGATGCATCTGATCACAAAGATGTTAAATTTATGCGGATTGTTCAGCTTCTGACAAGGCAAATGGAATAAACACAGATAAAGTGTCTGCAGGCATCCAGTGTGTGCTCTCTTCCATATGTGAGAATGAAATTATAAGTACGTTGCACACAAAGAGATGAGCTACAAGCATGAAGTGTTAGATAAATTATATGGCACATAAAACTCAGATATGAGGTTTATATTTAAATGTTTGCCCAATATAATAAAAAAAATAAGAAACCAAAATCATGTGGAAAAAAATATGAGTTTGACAAGTCACATTTGGAAAAGAGGCAAATGGAAAGTAAACTATTGGAAATATAATAAAACAATGTAATGCACAGCATACAAATGGTATATTAAAATACACTGAATTGATGAGACGACTAGTAAACTAAAATGCTGGACAGAATTAATGTAGTCATATACTTTATAGAAGGAAAATTAATAAAAAATACAAACATATTTATTTCTGTATGAAAATTAGATGGGAAGAAGTAAAAAAAATTTTTTTTCTAGACTGCATACACAGGAAGGCAACATGCAAAGAATTGGTGACTCATAAGTTTCCAAAAGTGGAAATAAGTTTAGAGTGTAGTGCATCAGAAAAGATAAATTAAGGAGTACTTAAAAGAAATAACGGTTTTGGTTGTTGTGAATACTGCATCAATAAACATGGGAGTGCAATTTTTTTTTTTTTTAATTCTAGATGGAGTTTCACTCTTGTTGCCCAGGCTGGAGCCCAATGATGCAATCTCGGCTCACCACAACCTCTGCCTTCCAGGTTCAAGGGATTCTTTTGCCTCAGCCTCCCAAGTAGCTATGTCCCTCTAATTTTGTGTTTTTAATAGAGACAGGGTTTGTTTATGTTAGTCAGGCTGATTTTGAACTCCCTACCTCAGGTGATCCACCTGCCTCAGTCTCCCAAAGTGCTGATAATTTAACATACTTATTTTATTTCCTTTTGATATATAGCCAGCGGATGCATATGGTAGTTCTATTTGTAATTTCTTGAAAAACCTCCACACTGTCTTTCCTAACAGTTGTACCAATGTACATTCTTACCAACAGTGTATAAGTGCCCATCTACAAATGAATGAAGACTATGTTACACATACACATGCACACACACACAGGAATAATGTTCATTAATAAAACAGAATAAATTCCTGTCATTTATGTTAACATGGATGAAACTAGAGGACATTATGTTAAGTGAAATAAGCCAGTAACAAAAAGAAAAATACCACACGATGTCACTCAGATGTGAAATTTTAAAAAGTTGATCTCATAGAAGTAGAGAGTAGAATGGTAGCTACTGTTACTAGAGGCTAGACAGAATGAAGGGATGAAGAAATGGGGAGAGGTTTGTCAAAATTACAAAGTTACAGTTAGGCAGAATAAATTCTGGTGTTTCCTTACACAGTAGGGTGATTATAGCTAATTATAATGTGCTGTTTATTTTAACACAGGTAGAAGAGAGGATTTTTAATTTTATTAGCACAAAGCAATAATACATGCTTAAAGGAATAGGTATAAAAATACCCTTATTGGGTCATTGTATGGTGTACTGAAACATCACACTTACTCCATAAATATGTACAATAATTATTTGTCAATTATAAATAAAATAGATCTTAAAGAAAGAATAATGATTAAACCTAATGACACCAAAAAGAAGAAAAACATTTAAAAGCAGTGAGATAGAAGACAGATAAGCTATGAAGCTGAAGGCAAACTCTTACCTCTGTATCAAGTCAGAAAACAAAAATTAATGTCAATAAAATATTAAAATAAAAGCTTCTGGATAGCATAAAATCTATTAACAGAACAAAAAGACAACCTATAAAATAAAAGAAAATGTGTGCATTAAGACCTGAATAGATGTTTTTTCATAGAAGACAAAGAAATACTCAACACCACTAATCATCTGGAAAATGCAATCCAAAACCACATGCAATATTACCTTGCCCCATTTAGAATGGCCATTATCAAGAAGACAAAAGATAACATGCTTTGATGAGGATGTGGAGAAAAGGGAACACCGTTTGTGTGAATGTAAATTTAGTACATTTTTAGACATTTATTTATTAAAAACCCCCATGGAAAACTATGCAGGTATCTCTAAACAAAAAACAAAAACCTAAAAATGGAATTCCATATAATCCACCAATTCCATTACTGAGTATATATCAAAAGCAAATAAAATCAGTAATTGAAGAGATAGTGGCACTCCCATGTTTATCACAGCTCTATTGATAACAGACAAGATACGGAATCACTCTTTGTGCCCATCAGGGATAAATGTTTAGACCAAATGTAGTGTATACACGCAGTTCAACACGATTCAACCTTAGAAATAATGAAACCCGGCCTTGCGAGCTGACGTCAACCTCTAGCGTGATTGCCTAGCACCGGCTCCCGGCCTGGCCACCAACACTACAGCTGCGCAGTGCCTTCCTCAGGACGCCCTACCCTCAGCCTCCCAATCGCTGCGGCTTTTGCAGTCCGTGAGGCTGCTGCTGCTGCTGCTGCTGCTGCTGCTGCTGCTGCTGCTGCCTCATCTTGGAATTGAAGATGCCTCATTCTGCTTTCAGGACAGAACCATGAACCCAGCGGCAGCAGCAGTGTGGCTCCCACTCTGCTGCCGGGCGCGACCTCAGAGCCTGCCTCATCTGCCACGGCAGAGCCCACCGGCAGCACATCGCAGAGTTGCTCTTGCAAGCAGCGGCTGGGGAGGGACTGGATCGGAAGGACATCTCTGGGCACTGGGTGAAGGAGAAACCGCAGCCGCCGAGTCCTGTCTTTTCCTGGGGATGTGCAGAATTACCATGAAATTATGACTTATCATCCTGCGTATTACCAATGGGAAAATTGGAGTCTAGAAAATGTTGCCAGCATTTGAGCCCACCTGTTCCCCAGCACTATATTTGAGTGATAAAGTGCTCCTGAATGCATCTGCATAGGTTCACTTGTCATGATAATTTTGTGAAAAGTAACATGTTTGGTTCCCCAGAAAACAATACTTATTTTGGAGCTTTAAGCACCTTTATATGTTATTAGTTAATAATTTTAAGTCAGAATAGCTTATCAAAGAAAAATTTGAATGATTGGAATAAGGACTCCAAAGCATCTACCTGTTAGTCCAATTCTTCTCGTACTATATAAATCATTCCAGGGAGAAAAAGAGAGGACCTATGAAAAATCTGATGAGTCAGTTTCCATCCATCATCACTAAATGTCGCAACTTTGACTGGATTCAATAAAGGTTGTGTTGTTTTGAATCAGTTTTTTTTTTTTTTTTTTTTTTTTTTAGTTGAAAGAAGCCAAGGAAGACAAGAATATAGATAGTTTCATTATAACATAAGAATAACATATTGGCCCAGGCACATTGGCTCATGTCTGTAATCCTAGAACTTTGGGAGACTGAGGTGTGTGAATCACCAGGTCAGGACTTTGAGACCAACCTGGGCCTACATAGTGAAACCCTGTCTCTATTAATAACACAAAAATTAGCCGGGCATGGTGGCGCACGCCTGTAGTTCCAGCTACTCGGGAGGCTGAGGCAGGAGAATCACACCACTGCACTACAGCTGGGCAACAGAGCGAGACTTCATCCAAAATAATAATAATAATGTATTGGCTGAATGGTGGTAATTATTGAGGAAGCAATACTTGAGTTAGTTATCCACAAGTATTGAAAAAATTTGCACAAACAGGGATCATTGTTCATACCCATGTAACACTTTACTAAATACATGGTTCAATGAGATCTTGGATTGGAAAGGAACAAAATAAATTTGTTTGGATACTTGGGGATATTGGTATACAGGTGACCTGTAAGCTGGTTCCAGAAATTAGCCATCATCCAGCCTGAGGCCAGATCCATATATGAAAGTCACAATTTCAACTCTGAACTGCATCCATGTGTGAGATTTAGAATCTCACTAGTGGACTCTGTCCATGTATGAAAGTGACAATCCTAATTGTTGTCTACATGTGTCTATGAGAGTCACAATCTCACTTGTGGGCTGAACCCTGTTATGTCACTCTCTATACAAGCGAAGGGCTTTATAAAATACATGTGATTGTCATAATCTTCTGTGAGCATTTTACAATGAGTAGACCAAGGACCATAGTTGTTTCCCTAAGCTTTGCTGTTAGAGTCAAAATTTCTCCAATTGGCTTGGTCCATGTAATAAAGCCATCATCATGACTTTTGCTTAGGCATAGGTATAGGTCACAACTCCACCTGTGAGCAGAACTCTGGGAGGAAAGTTACATCACCTTAATGCTGGCCCGGGAACTGTTAATATATCTCCATGGGCAGGACCCACACAGAAAAGTCACATCACCTCCGTGCTAGGCTCAGTGATATGTCACAATGCCCACTGTAGGCAGAATCCAGTCAAAAGAGTCACACCACCTAGGTGCTGGGCCCAGCAACGTCACAATCCCCCCGGTTGACAGGACCAAGCCATGAGAGGAGAGTCATATCACCTAGGTAATATTCCCAGATTTATGCTCCAAACCTTACTGGAGGCAGGGCACAGGCAGAAAAATAGAGTCTCATGACCCAGTTGACGGGCTCAGAGACACATTACCATGCCCCTTGTGGGCAGGACCCAGGCAGGAGAGTCATATTACCTAGGTATTTGGGTGAAGTATATGTCACAATTCCAACTGTTGTCAGGATTCATGCAAGGGAGTAAAGTCAATCCAGTGCTGAGAAAAAATTATATGTCCAAGTCACACCTACAGGAAGGTCCAGGGTTGAGATCCACAGTCCCACATATATTCTAGCTCAAGGTGTAAGAAACAGCACCTTCTGTGAATTGTGTTAAATACACAAATCACAATCTCAATGGTGGACAGAATTCATGCAGGAAAGCTCCAACCTCATCTGCAAATACTGTCTAATTAGAGCCATCACTGCCTCACACCTGTGCTGAGTTTTAGTATGAAAGTCATCATATTACCTGTGAGCTGGATCCATGTATGAGAGTCACAATGTCAACTTGTGTCCATGTGGGAAGATGACATTTCTCACTGTATGTTTTGAGCGCAGAGAATAGTCACAATGTCACCTCTGTGCTGGACCTTTATAAGGTATCCTCTGTGCCACTTAAGGTCTTTATATAGTATACATGAGAAGGAAAACTTGCTCTGAGACCTTCATGATGGTAGGAACCCATGATCCTACATGTTGCCCTAAGTTCAGCCATGAGAGTCAACACTTATCATGTCTGGGTCCAGGTATGAGAGTCATCAGTGTGCCTGTGAACTGGGTCCATAAATGAGCCACCCTGCCATTTGTGGATGGATCCAGATATGACAGTCTCAATTCCACCTGTGAACTGTTTCTGTGAGTGAGATCCAGGACACCATGAGTGGGTTCTGTTCACATTTAATTCTAACTGTGGACTGTGTGTGCCTACAAGAGTCACAATCAGGATTTTGAGTTGTGTCCTGTTTTAACACTATCTGTACCACTTTAGGGCATTGTATAGTATGCATGAGTGTTGTAATTCTCTGAAACTTCTGTAAAATGGGAAGCCCAAGATCTTATCTGTTATGTAAGACTAGATACAACAGTCAACATCATCTTTTCTACTACCTGGGATCAGGCATGAGAGACATTGACGTGCCTATGAGCTGGGCTCAGAAATGAGTCACCTTCCAATCTGTTGCCAGATCCATATATGACCGTCCCAATACTAACTGTGGACTATTTGCACATGTGAGATTCAGAACCTCACCTATGGGCTTTGTTCATGTGTAAGAGTGACAATCCCAATTGGATAGTGTAACAATGAGAGACAAAATTTTACCTCTGTAATGGACTCTTATAGTATTTTATAGAATATTCGAGTATTTTATAGAATATTCATGAGTTTCATAATCATCTGTAATCTTTATATGATTAGAAGAACTTTACTGATTGTTCTAAGCTTAGCTGTAAGAGTCAAAATCTCTTTTATTGACCAGGCTGTCATATGACAGTCATCATTATTCCTGTGACTTAAACCTAGGTGAATGTCATAATCCTGCCTGTGGACAGAACCAGGCAGGAGAGTCACAGCACCTGAATATGAGTCAGGGATATGTTAGTATCCCCCCGTAGGGTGCCAGGGTATCCTACACTCCACCATGGGTACCTTGAGTCCAGTGGTGACAAAGGAATGAGACAAAGACAAGTTAAGAATGCATAAAGTGGGACAAGGGGGCCAATGTGAAAAGGAGGCTGCAAAGACCCTCAGCTCTGGTTTGCATGATATTGAATACAATCACTTTTATCTATAGAGCAAATGGTAGGGTGAATCGGTGAAAGGGAGGCTGTGCATCAAACATAAGATTGGTAGCAGTGGCAGTTTATGTGAGTTTTTCAAGAACTAAAAGCGTATGCTTATCTGGTATAAAAGCGATAATGCAGCTGGTGGGAGCAGGCTTAGCAAGGAGCCTCTGTGTCTGGTTACATTCCAGTGCTTCAAGGGGGTGTTATGTCATTGGGCACGATGTTTAAAATATCAGAGCTTAGGTCACTCTGTACCTAGGAACATGCTGGCAATAGAGAGGCCTTTCTCCCCAGATGCCTCCTGTCGCCTTCCGTGTTTATTGTTCCCGATTTCTTTTATACATTACTTATAAACAGTTTATGTAGGCACACTGTAAACCCTTCCTCCATTGCTGCTTCCCCCAACGCCCCCTGTGGGTTGAGTGCTTGTAGGAAATTCACATCACTATGATGCTGGGATCAGTGATGTGTCACAATGTCCCCTGTGGGCAGAACCCAGGCTGAAGGATCACATCACATGAATTCTGGGCTCATCAATATGTCACAACCCTCTTTGAGTACAGCGCCCAGGCGGGAGAGGACAATCACATCACCTGGAAATGAGACCAGAGGTATATCACAATGCCACCTGTGAGTAGGCAGGAGGGCCACATTACTGAGATTATTGGCTTAGGTGTACGCCACAATTAAATTGTGGGCTTTATTAAGGCAGAAGAGTCAAATCAGTCAAGTTCTGGTTGGGTAAAAGTATATGTTGGGTGAAAGTATAGTCACACCTGTGGGAAGGTCTAGGAATGGAATTTACATTCCTGCACATGTTCTGGGTCCAGGTATTCCTGGGGGCCTTGTTCTTTCCTTTTTAATCTTTTTTCTTTAATCTTGTCTTCATACCTCATTTCAGTAAGTTGATCTTCAATTTACAATATTTTTTTCTTCTGATTGATCAATTCAGCTGTTGATACTCTACGTGTATGCACAAATTTTTTGTACTGTGTTTTTCAACTTCATCAGGTCATTTATTTTCTTCTCTAAACTGGTTATTCTAGTTAGCAGTTCCTGTAACATTTTGTAAACGTTCTTAGCTTCCTTGAATTGGGTTAGAACATGCTCCTTTAGCTCAGAGATATGTGTTATTACCAAACTTCTGAAGCCTACTTCTGTCACTTTGTCAAACTCATTTTCTGTCCAGTTTTGTGCCCTTGCTGGAGAGGAGCTGTGATCATTTGGAGAAAAAGAGGCATTCTGGTTTTTGGAATTTTCAGCCTATTTGCACTGTTTTTGTTGTTGTTGTTTTCTCATATTCATGAATTTATCTACTTTTGACCTTTGAGGTTCATGATCTTTGGATTGGGTTTCTGTATGGGGGTTCATTTTTTGATGTTAATGTTATTGTTTCTATTTGTTTGTTTTTCTTCTAACAGTCAGGGCCCTCTTCTACAGGTGCACTACAGTTTGCTGGAAGTCCATTTCATAGCCTATTTGCCTGGGTATCACCAGAGAAGGCTACAGAACAGCAAAGATTGCTGTCTGCCTGGAATGTAATTGTGATGAAAGTATTTTTATATTCCTGAGAGTAGCAGCTAATCATAGTTACATGCTTCAGAGGATTTATAATTCCTTGTGTGTGTCTTTGTATGTGTGTGTGTGTGTGTGTGTGTGTGTGTGTGTGTGTGTGTATGTGTTTAACTGCATTTGAGAAGTTTTATGGAGAAGAATTTGCATGATTTTAAATCTATGATAATGTTATATGTACCTTCAATTTCACCTACTTTAAAAATTATCTTATTAAATTTTAGTGCTTTGTCTAGTTTGTTCCTTTATGTGGTTGGTCATAATTTATTTCTGGTTTCTTACGCTTTTCTGCAAGCAGATTTCATTACACTTATTGTGTTCATGTCATTTTCTTGGAGATTATTTGTAGGACAACAAACCTAGAGTCCTGCCTCTGTAGAGTATCACCCAGTAAGTCTGGCTGAACATCTTATATCCAGTAGGTTCTTGGTAAACATTTGCCAAATGAAATTACTGATTGATTGAAATTTGGAGAAAAGGAAATAATAAGACAATCTATGACAAAAAGTCAAAGCCAAAAATAGTATATGAGTATTCTAGCCCAGAGACAGTCGCTACTAAAGCAATCAAGGAAATAATAAAATGATATAAAAGGAAGAATAAAAAAGACTTAACAATATACATATGTTCAGTTTTTGCTGTTTTGGAGAATGGTGGATACATAGTGTTTCCTGATTCTAAAACATGGCTGAACAATTTATTTTGGTGAACCGTCTTTTTGGTTCCCTCTCCAGTGATTGACTTATTGAAAAATTTGTACTGAATTTTTGGACTGGGGCATAATTGCTCCATTGCTTTGGGGGAAAATCATTAATATGGCATACTGCAGGTCAGAGGGCAAGATTATTGAGGGTGTGATTGGCATTGGCTCTGTGGAATTCTGCTAGCAATTTCCAAGTGATGACATAAACTTGTGGATATATGATGAGCTCATCCAGCTTCCTAAGTACTACTTTCCCTAGCTACTTAGACATGAGTTAAAATATTCAGATGTTCCAGTTCAAAAGCTTGAATTAAATTGATTGATGCTGATAGTGACTGTCCAAGAGACCAGGCTTGTTTTGTATAAAAAATAGTTCTGAGAGTTGTGAGATACAAAAAGGCTTTAGAATCACTGCACTGTTTAAAGAAATTAGGGAGAAATGATTACATTTTGATTACATTTAGAAGCTGCTAGAGTTATTCAGTGTTTTCTAGTCTTTGCAACAAACTGTGGAGAATGGGTGATATGTAATGCTTTGGCAGGCTTCAATCACTGATAAAAGATCATGTTAAAATTTTTTAAAAAAAGATTGCTACCTGTTCCTTTCTCTGGAAGCTTTGTCCCAGAGGGGCACTGTCCTGATGCCAGCTGGAGGTCTTCTGTAGGAGGTGTCTGTCAACCCTTTTTGGGAGATCTCTCCCAGTTAGGAGGCATGGGAGTCAGGGACCTAGTTGAGGAGGCAGTCTGTCCCTTAGCAGAGTTCAAGTGCTGTGCTGGTAGAACCCTCCTTGTTAGAATGTGCTGCTGTCTTCAGAGCCAGCAGGCAGAAATGTTTAAGTCTGCTGAAGCTATGCCCACAGCCACCCCTCCACCAGGTGCTCTGTCCCAGGGAGATGAGAGTTTTATCTGTATGTCCCTGACTGGGTTTGCTTCCTTTCTTTCAAAGATACCCTGCCCAGTGAAGCGGAATCTAAAGAGGCAGTCTGGCCACAGTTGCTTTGCTGCAGTGTTGAGTCCCACCCAGTCCTCAGCACTGTGAGGGGAAAACCACCTACCTAAGTATCAGTAATGGGAGACAACCCTTCCCCAAACAACCTTGATTGTCCCAGGTTGACTTCAGACTGCTGTGCTGGCAGTGAGAATTTCAAGCCTGTGATTCTACACTTCCTGGGCTCTGTGGGAATGGGACCCGCTGAGCGAGACCACTTGGCTTCCTGCCTTTAGCCCCCTTTCCAGGGGAGTGAAGAGTTCTGTCTCCCTGAGGTTCCAGGTGTTACTCAGTTAAAAATACAGAAATCGCCTGCCTTCTGCATTGATCTCACTGGGAGCTGCAAACTGGAGCTTTTCCTATTCAGCCATCTTATCAGCCTGTTAATTCTATTTTTAATTAATTCATTCATTAATTTCATTTTAGATGGAATCTTGCTCTGTTGTCCAGGCTGGAGTGCAGTGGCACAATCTTGTCTTACTGCAATTTCTGACTCCTGGGCTCAAAATTGAGCCTCAGGCCTCCTGAGTAGCTGGGATTACAGACGCATGCCACCGCACCCTGCTAATTTTTTTTTGTATGTTCGGTAGAGATGGGTTTCACCATGTCAGCCAGGTTGGTCTCAACTTCCTGACCTCGTGATCTGCCCACTTTGGCATCCCAAAGTGCTGGAATTACAGGTGTGAGCCATCACTCCCAGCCAATTTTGTTTTTAAATTCGAATATTTACTTATTAAGAACAAATTACTGTCCCAAATTTCTTTGAGAATTTAGAATAAGATTTTCTCATTTCTCATAAAGTATATGTGCTATATACACATATCAGTATTTATGCAAATGCAAGTTACAGGTTACTAATTTTGTAAATACTTAAAAATGTCTAGTAACGTTTATCCAAAATAGTCATTTTTTTTTAAGTTAATGTTTTAGGTTAAATAAAATAACATTCAGCACATACATTAGTAATGTTGGATGGGTAAAAAAGAAAAACCCATTAAGCCTTAATGATGTGCTGATTTTTATGTAATTTTAATTGCTTCCAGATTTACTTATATATATATGGCAATTATATTTAACAGGATAAGAAGATATTAAGTAATTACCATATGCCAGGCATAGGGAATAGATATAAAAATGGCAATAATATATTGAATACTTACTAAATACCACACATTGTCCTAAAATTTTACACAGGTCCTCTCAATAATCTCATTAAAATAAGAAAACTATGAGTTAAAATTATAGAACAAATACCAGCTTTTGAAAATTATTTATATATTACTACCAGAAACATACATATAATAAATTAAAATTATCTCTAAGTTTTATACCATTCCACACTAAAAGAATGCCATTTATGAAAAATGGTTAAATTCAAGGCCAAAATGAAGAAAATACAAGAAGAGCCTAAAACATCTTAAAGTAAGTTTAAGAACAAGAATTAAGGCAGTGTCTAAAAGTAAATAGAATTTATGTCAAAAAGGACACAAAGCTAGTTTAATGAAGTCCCCATTGGTCAAATATGGGACAATGTAAGCATAAAAATTAAAAATTATTGGATTAATCTCATTAAATTAAAAATACCATTTGAGTCTATATTGCTAATAAAATGAATAAATTGATAAAATAACAAGAAAAGAAATACTCTTATAGGAGAATGCTAATTAGTAAATATAAAAAGAATGATCAAGTAGAAAATTACCATCTGACAACAATTGTAGTTATAATTGATTCAGGCAGAAATTCTCAGTGGACAGTAAAATCATCTGGTAAAACTGGTGGGGGAAAAGAATAATTACATAATGTCAACATTTCCCCCATATTATTGCTTATTAATCACAAAAGGAAATAAGATACCTTTACAGTGGAGAAATATGACAAAAAGGTGATAAAAGTTAACATTTCCACCGATGTGATGCAGTAGACACTGTGATATGCCACCTACGTCCTCCTTCAGGATGGTGGTATGTAGACCACAATGAGAATCCTTTAGTCAGTCAGCCTCCAGCTGTGAGCTCTTTTTGGAATTGCTTTGATTGAAGAGGTCATTTTACTCAACAGCATGCCCTCTTCCCAGTGAGGCCCTCATCCAATGACTGATTGAAATAGGTGCCTAAAAGCCTAGAACATTTATCTCAATGCTACATAATTCTAAAGGGCCATCATAGTCTAGTCTTTCCTGTGGGGTCAACTGAGGCTTTTGTTGAGACTGTATGACAGCCCACCTTGTCGGTACAAAATCCACTTTTCTTTCTGCCTTCTCCCAGCTAGTAATCCCAAGAGCAATTCTTGATAAATCCTTTATACTAGCCTTTCTATCACAGCCTGCTTCTTGGAAAATTAACAATTCATGACAAACAAACTGATGCCATATGCCTTTGTGTATGCTGCTCTCAAAAGGCACCATCAATTTAGTAATATTACTGTAAAAAATGCAAAAACTGAATCTAATTATTAGAAAGCATTTGGACAATCCTAAAGTTAGGTACCTACAAACAACTGGTCTACATTCTTTGAAATATTTATGTTATTTTGCTTATCTATATTTTCTATTTTGCTTAAGCTGATCATTACTAGGCTCATAAAATAGAAGAAATGCCATTTCTATTAATAGCATAAATAGTGGGTGAAGTGAAAATTGGTAAGTTAAATGCTGATGGCAAATGGCATATGTATCTTACATACTGCAAAATTATCTCTAAACAGTAGATTATTTTAGAAAATAATTGTTTAGGTAGTTTGTCTAAGTGGCAAATTTTATTTTATTTTAATTTTTTTATATATATTTATTTTGAGATGGAGTCTCACTCTGTTGTCCAGGCTGGAGTGCAATGGCATGACCTCGGCTCACTGCAACCTTCATCTCCCAGGTTCAAGCCATTCTCCTGCCTCAGTCTCCTGAGTATCTGGGATTAGAGAGGCCCACCAACATGTCCAGGTAATTTTTGCGTTTTTAGTAGAGACAGGGTTTTGTCATGTTGGCTAGGCTGGTCTTCACCTCCTGACCTCAGGTGATCCATCCACCTCAGCCTCCCAAAGTGCTGGGGTAACAGGCATGAGCCACGACGCCCAGCCTAGTGGTAAATTTTAAAGTATCAATAGAGAAACTAAATAAGTAAACTAAATTTTTTCTCCTGGAAACTTTAGAAAAGAAAGTGTTAATTTTTTCTTCTTTAAGAATAAATTTAAATGCTATTTTTATTTTCTGAATGGTAAGAAATGACAGAAACAGAATGAATAATGGAATGGAACAGTAAGCTAAGTAGAAAATCATACTGGAATAAGGACTTGAATAAATTAAGAATAAATGGGGCAATGAGAAAACAGAAATGCTCCTCTTTCTATAATAATATTATGGCCCAAGTATAATGAATTTGAAACTATTCAGAAACATCCTCGGAGTGAAGACAAGTTTGATGTTGGCCTCCACAAAGTGTAACTGTATTCAAATTTCTGTCTAAAGAAACATGATAGAAAATCTGTCTCAATTAAGATCCTAGTCAGAATGTGAAAACTTATCCTTCCCTTTATTGTAACCAGAATAGACTGCATGGAAAGAGGACCAGGTGTTCAAATTAGAAATGTGCTCTGTGTGTGTTTGCATGTGTGAAGGAGAGTGAGACAGAAAACCTTAGTTAACCAGCATAATGACAGGAGTTCATGTTGAATAAAACCCATGTGGAACAACTGAGAACAGGTAAGTAGAATTTGGAAAAAAAAAAGAAGATGAAAATATCAGAACAGACAGAGGTTATTATTTTCTCACGGTCCATGTTTTCATCAGGTGTATGGACTGAGGCAGACACTATGAGATTCTCTAGGTATGGAATCATAGTATACGTGAAGAAAGATCATTTGACTTAGGTGTAGAAAATGATAGTGGGGTGGAGGTGTCAACATCCTTGGCTGACCAAATCCATTTCCTACAGCGGGAAAAGGAAGGCAGGGAGATGAAGGGCTCCCAAAGGCAGCACTGCTAGAGGAGCCCACCAGGAATCGTCATGGCCTACACCCAAGCTAAATAGTAGACAGCCAGGGAAGAAATGAAGAGATGAAGTACAAATTAGTACTTTTTTAAAAGACTAATATGAAAGATCACCAAGATATATTGTCCAGCAAAGTCTAAAAATCTTCATCTATGACATGCTACAATTTTGAGGTTAAAAAATGTGGAAGGGGTGATCATGAGGAGTATTTCTGGAAGGATTCACAAGGAACTTATCATCATTGGCTATCATTTTCAATTTTGAGCCAGGTCAAAGTATGTATATCTTAAAAAACAAAAAATTGAGGCAGCTGCTAAGTGAAATGAAGAGCCATGGAGGAGCCTCACCTACGAGAGACAGGAGGATGTCATTGGTGATGTGGAGCTGCCCCAAGACGCTGGCCACACTGGCGGGCTGTGAACTGGGGTGGGCCGTAAGTGAGGCTCATCTTTCCCAGGTTAAGGTGAGCTCCAGCTCTACCCAAGGACAAACTTTGAAGCGTACGATGTTGGTGCTGGAGCTATTGTAGTGGGATCTCATTCATGGTGTGCTGCAGGGCCAATGCCTACTGAATGAGGCACTTGAAATACTGGGAGCTTTCACTGGGCTTCTCATGGTCCCTACCCAAATACAGGAAAGAGGGCAGAGGCAGAAAAGGATCTGGCTGCCCATGGCCCACAGGCCCAACTCCAGCCCCACAGTCCCTGCCATTACCCACCTGGGTCTCTGAGACCGCATAGCCTTCCTTCATGTGCTGCAGGGCCTATTGGAACTCAGCTTTGCTTTCTGGGTGTGCAGACCCCACACCCAGAGTCTGCCTTGCCCTGGACCAGCAAGTTTCCCATGCAGTGCAGCTCTAGATGCTCAGTCTTGTCACCTGGCTGCACTTTGTATTTGTACCATGTACGAAGACAGCAGAGAGAGGTCAGCATCAGTTATTGTGACATGGAAGTCTATATCCTTCTGACACTTTCTAAAACTCTTGGGGTCTTAAGCCTTCTTCCCCATAACAAAAGTTATGCAAATATACACCCACAAACCTGAACTACTAAAAATGAAACAGGTTTTCTAACTGCCAACATCGACAAATTTTTTTTAAAAGTACCTTTTATTGAGGAGACAGTGGGGAGCATAAATAAGCTGACCCCAAAACAGCCCTTCCAAGCCCAAGGCCAGGCGAGGCAAAATGACCACCACAAGACCGCATAATATTCCCAGAGGCTGACATCTCCCACAGGGTATTAATGATACACATTGGATGTTTGACCCTTCCACATGTTATGTTGAAATGCAATCCAAAATGCTGGAGGTTAAGTCTAGTGGGAGGTGCTTTCATCATAGAGATGGATCCTCCATAAATGGCTTGAGGCTCTCCCCGTGGTAATAGGTGACTTCTCACTCTGTTAGTTCATGTGGGAGTTAATTGTTGAGAAAAGGACACCTTCTTTCCTCACAGTGTGACATGTCTGCTCCCCCTTTTCTTTCTGTTGTGATTGGAAGCTTCTTGAGGCCCTAACCAGAAGCACATGCTGGTGTCATGCTTCCTATAAAATCTGCAGAACTGTGAGTCAGATAAACCCCTTTTCTTTATAAATTACCCAGTCTCTGGTATTTATAGCAATGCAAAATGAACTAATACAGGGTACTCACCTGTTGCTCAGCACTCATATAATTCTTACTCATGGAGTCTCAAAATGCATCCTTGCTGATGCCCTGTGAGGGGAGGCCCTGCCATCACCCCACTTTATCACCTCACTGAAGCACAGGAGGTTTCCAGGCTTTTCCTAGAAAATAGTTATTAAGGAGTAGAGTTAGGGGACAGTCCAGACAGAAGACTTTCCAGGGTCTTCCTCTACTCTACCCACTCCTCCATGTGAGGCCCTGAGGTGAGGTGAACAGCCTCCTAACACCCTCGACAGGGCTGCAGCCCTGTAGTCCTGGATTCTCAATTTTCTGCTACTTATAATGCAGCCCCAGTCCCCTCAATCACCATCTCCTCATGCCAGGTGAGGGCCCAAGGCCTTTGCTGACACAGCCCAGAGTGTGCTTGAGACCCACCTTCGGGTAGTTCCCACGATATGTGAGAGATGAGCAAAGAGGCACAAGCAGAAAAAGCTCCACGTGCATGGCTTTGTACACGCTGTTAAACAGTCTCCAGCCTTCAATGATGAGCTCACAGCCCTTTTTCAGGAAGCCAGCAGGACACCTCCCAGGGTGGCAAAGCCAGGAGCTAGGTGAGAAAAGCCCCCCTACTTCCACCCATTCCCACCTGACCATGCATTCTGCTAAGCCTTGGCCTGCCTGTGCTGGAAGAAATAAAAACCATTTGGGGTCCTAGGGTTGATGTGCTGGACCACAGAAAATTTGTGAGCCATATCCTCCTTAGTGAAAATGGGCTTCTGGTGGCTGACAAACTTTACTCCTTCAGCAGGGTCTGGGAGGTGAGCCCAACTACCACAGGAAGCCTCAGCCTCAGGCTCAGATGGCCAGCACCTCTCAACTAACTCATGTGCCTAGAGATCTCCACCATGAGAAAGCTACCTCCCCAAGGTCCTGGTCCAGAGGTGGGGAGCCCACACAGCTCGGGCACAGCAGGAACAGTGTGGATTCTAGTTTGCAGTGATGCTACCTGTGGTAGCATTTTCTTCTGCAGGTTGTAGGTCTTCATAGCCAGGTCCATGGTTCTCGCTCAGCCATTCTCAGCCTCCAGCACCTAGAGCTAACTATCCTCAACCCTACTTTCAAAAACAAGTGGTCTTCCACAGCCACTCTCTCATCTCTCCTAACTCCACTGACCTGTGACTGATTACAGGCCATAGAACCATCTGGGAGCTGATAGGCCACTGCTCTGTATGCGCAGTCCTGCTGATTGCACCACCCCGTCCTGCCCCAGCTGCACTGCACACATACAAGTTGAGGTTGAAGTCAAAGTAGTTCTTGGTCTCTGGCAGATGCTCTTCCAGTGCTCCTCAGGGCTCATGACAGCCCAGGCTGTGTTACCCTGAGGTCAGTTTTTCTTCCTCTTGTTTCCTGTCTTGGAGGCCAGCTTGTCAGCAGCAGGTTGGCCACAAGGTTGGGGCAGGACCTCTAGAAGCAGGTAAGGAAGTGGCAGATGGTGGCTGAGAGGCCCAAGAGCCTGACCTCTTGCAAGGGATGTCTTGTTTTCTTTCTGATATGTCCAAGTCCTCTGATGGCAGGGATGTCTTGGCTGAAGTCACAAGGGTCTTCAGTCCCAACCCAGGCTATTGCCTGATGCTCACACCACCCGTGGAGGTCCTGGCCAGCTGGGAAGCAGAGTAGTGACATCTCTGTGTCTTGAAAATGCGCTTGCATAGTGAGTGATGAGTTCTCTACTGCTAATTTTTTTTTCATTTCTTTTTTTTTTTTTTGCATTTTAGGTTTTGGGGTAC